>NC_143129.1:103553202-103854683 GCF_059928025.1 Delphinapterus leucas
AAATTGACTCCACTTTTTGTTCTAGTCAGTGTGTGTATTTGGGTATGTGTATGCACGTGTGCATGTGTGTGTGTCTAAAATACAGTTTAGGATTGTCTATATAATCAATCATACTGCCTGTGAATAAAGATAGCACTACTGATTCCTTTTTAATCTTTATGGTTGTATTTCTTTTTCGAGGCTTTTTGTTGGCTAAGGACCCCCAGTATATGAAAGTGCATTTTCCTGATTTTGAGGGGAAATAATTTTCTAGTTCTCCATTAAGTATAATATTAGTTGTAGAGTTTCCATAGATGTCCTTTACCAGATTAAGAAAATTTCTTTCTATCCCTAGCTTGCAGGGAATGTTTTAAAAATCATGAATAGGTGTTGAATTTTTCAAAATTATTATTCTGTATCTATTGAAATGATTATAAGGTATTTCCCATTTGTTCTGTTAATATGGTAAAATACACTAATAAGTTTTTTAATGTAATCTAACCTTGCATTCCTGGAATAAAACTCACTTTTTTGTAATGTATTACCTCTTATAAATATTGTTGGATTTAATTTCTAATATTGATAAGAAATTTTGTACATATTTCTAATGGAGAAAGTTATAGTAGTTAACCATAAATTATTTATGTTAGTTCTTTAATTTCCAAATATTTAGGGGATTTTCTAGATGCCTTACCATTACTGATTTTAATTTAATTCTATGGAAGTCAAAAAAAACACAGCCTGTTTAAGATTTAAATCACTTGAATTTTTTTTTAACATCTTTATTGGAGTATAATTGCTTTACAATGGTGTGTTAGTTTCTGCTTTATAACAAAGTGAATCAGCTATACATATACCTATATCGCCATATCTCCTCCCTCTTGCATCTCCCTCCCACCCTCCCTATCCCACCCCTCTAGGTGGTCACAAAGCACCGAGCTGATCTCCCTGTGCTATGAGGCTGCTTCCTACTAGCTATCTGTTTTACATTTGGTAGTGTATATATGTCAATTCTACTCTCACTTTGTCCCAGCTTCCCCTTCCCCTTCCCCGTGTCCTCAAGTCCATTCTCTACGTCTGTGTCTTTGTTCCTATCCTGCCCTTAGGTTCATCAGAACCACTTTTTTTTTTTTTTTTTTGGATTCCGTATGTATGTGTTAGCATACGGTATTTGTTTTTCCCTTTCTGACTTACTTCACTCTGTATGACAGACTCTAGATCCATCCACCTCACTACAAATAACTCAATTTCATTTCTTTTTATGGCTAATATTCCATTGTACATATGTGCCACATCTTCTTTATCCATTCATCTGTTGATGGACACTTAGGTTGCTTCCATGTCCTGGCTATTGTAAATAGAGCTGCAATGAACACTGTGGTACATGACTTTTTTTGAATTATGGTTTTCTCAGGGTATATGCCCAGTAGTGGGATTGCTGGGTCATACGGTGTTCTATTGAAACTTATTTATACTTATTTTATGGTCTATTTTGGTGAATAGTCTATGTGCATTAGAAAAGAGCTGGTCTCCTGCAGTCGTTGCTATAATGTTCTATAAATATTAATTGGGCCCTGTTGCTCAAGTCTTCTATAACCTCACTGAATTTTTTAGTCTACTTGCTCATCAGTTATTGTTAAGAAGTCTCCATCTGTAATTGTGGATTTGTCTATTTCTCATTTCAGTTTCATCAGATTTTGTTTCATGTGTTTTGAAGTCTTATTAGGTGCTCTGAAATCCCAGTCCTTCAGACCCAAAACTTGCAGTCATCTGGGCTAATAACGTTATCTAATTCCACACATCCAAAGTGTCAATTCTGTTTGTTCTAACTTCAAAATATATCCAGAATCCGATTATTTCTCAATGCCTTCACTGTTATAATTGTGGTCTAAATCACAATATCTCTCACTTGGATCACTGTAAAGCCTTCTGTTGGACCTTCAATTTCTGTCTTGGCCACCTTACCATCTTTTCTATACACAGTAATCCTTTTAAAATGAAAATCAGACCTTGTCACACTCCTACTCAAAATACTCCATTGGATTTCCATCTTTCTTATATAAAATCCAAATTCTGTACAATGACCTACAAGTCCTACATGATCTGTTCCCTCTTCCTACCTCATCTCCTATCACCTTTGCCCTCACTAAATCAGCTTTCACAGCCATCTTACTGTTCCTAGAGTGCAGCAGGCACACTCCTGCCTCAAAGCTTTTGCATTTGCTTTTCTTTCTCTCCAGAGAGCTCCATTCAAAAATAGCATCTCCCTCCCCACCTCTCTCCTCAAACTCATCTCCTTCAGGTCTTTGCTTAAATTGTATTCTATTTAAAATAGCAATATCTATCTCCTTTTCTATTCCTCTCCTTTGCTTTTGTTTTTTTTGCTTGTTTTCCATTTCATTTATCACCATCTTCAATATTCTATTTGTTTTTTATTTGTCTCTATCACCAGAATGTAAATACAATGAGGACAGATATTTTTGTGGTATTCACTATTGCATGTTTAGCAATTAAAACAATGCTTCACACATAACAAGCATTCAATAAATATCTATCAAATAAACAAACATACTTTTTTTCTTATAGCATGGTGACTCTCAATCTGGTTCCACATAGAATCATATGGGGACCTTTGTAATAATATTGTTTACCATCCTAAATCTGACTCTTGAGGGGTGTGGCCAGGGTATGGGTAAGATTTAAAACCTTCTCAGGTGATTCTGATATGTAGTAAGGGGTGAAACTACTTACCTAACATGATGCCTCATCCATGTTAATTATTAAGTGGACAAATTAAATATTAACCTGAGTCTATGCACTGGATCTCCCAGTGAACTTATTTAGAAAGAATCTGAGCCTCAATTTCTCTATAAAATAAGATCATTATATCCCTTCTACCTGAAAGTGTTACATAAATTTTAAAAATGCTTTTTAAATTGTAAGGCATTCCCAAAAGGCAAGGTTTTTTAATTAACTGTTATTTTATTTCTTGAATGAATTTGAACTGGGTGTCAAAGAGACCAAGATTCTACTCTTGGTTCTCTGGCTATGTGATTTTGGACAAATCATTCACTTCTCTTCACTGGAAAAAGTAAGAAGATTGGATTTGAAGACAGACCTACAACGTCCTTCTGATTTGGATACTTTATGATTCTATAATATATCAGTTGAATATTTCAGCATTCTATTCTTACTTCTCTCAGTTTGGTTGACAAGATTTCATTTAGAATTTTCTGACACATGTCTATGAAGTCCATACTGGCTCAGAGAGCATACCACATTGAGCAAAACCAAACAACAGCAACAAGAAAAAAGGTGGCTATAAAGGGGAACAAAGCCCAGTTACAAACTGTCAAGTTGGTATGCATGGTGTTACTAAAATCCTATGTATTTTAAAATGTCTAAGGGCTTTTCAGTATAATGTGCTTTTCTCAAGTCATGTAAAAATACACTGCTCCTGTACATAAATTACACCAAATATTTGTTTTGCCCGATGGTATTTCCTTACAAGGAGATCCAATTAGAAGCTGAGAAACATTTGCTCTCATTGATTTCCAGGTCCACAAATTCAGGTGGAACTCAATTTTGATTAGCAAAGGTCAGAATTTTTGAATACTGGTTGTTGTCAACAGAACATATCCCTTGCCATGTCCTCATTCTCTGAGGGAAAATGTCAGATAGTGTCTGGCTAATACACTTCTCACCTAGAATCAGGACACATCTTTTATAAACTGCCATGATTCATGATTCTCAGTTAAAAAATAACACTGAATTTTTATCCAGATTTTTACTTTGCAACTCATTCTCTCATTTGATCTTGGAAGATAATTTAATGATAGCTTTTTATAGCTATGGGTTTTAGTCTCCACGTTGGCAAATTCAAGGTCCCAGCTGATCATATATGTACCTTCTAAATATATTAATGCACACTTGTATTTTTTAATCCTTTGATTTATTTCTGGTCTTTTCTAGTCTTAACTCTTTCACACTCATAAGCGTTAGCATTTATGATATTCCAATCAAGCTTTTGCACAAGAGAAACAATTTTAATAAATACTCCTAAGTTTTTCACAATATTTAATGATTTTTGGCTGATAATAAAAATAAATGCACTTTTATTTTAAAAAAAGAATTGAGAACACTGAAGATATACAGAAAAAAGTGAACAAAAATTGCATAAAACAATTCCACAGAGATTAACAGTATTATGTTGCAAATTTCAACCTTTTTTTTTTCAAGTGAAATATTTTATTGTAAATAGCTCCTCATAGGTCAACCTTTTCTTTAACACAAAAACAAATGTTTATTTTCAACAAGTTCACAGTTTTGATTCCTTTTTTTTAAAATTGAGGTATAATTTACATACAATGAAATACAAAATTTTAAGTCTGCAGTCTGTTGAGTTTTTTTTTTCTGTTGAGTTTTAATAAATGTATTATATGCTTGTAATCACTACCCCCAAGCATGATGCAGAATATTTCCATCACCCTAGATAATACCTTCCTACCCTTTTCCAGTAAAGCCACTCCCATCCTCAAATGTAACCACTGCTTTTTTTTTTCTGGCCACTCTGCATGGCATGTGGGGTCTGAGTTCCTTGACCAGGGATTGAACCTGTGCCCGCTGCAGTGGGAGCACAGAGTCTTAACCACTGGACCACCAGGAAAGTCCCATAATTTTTATCACCAGAGCTTAGTACTTAGTACGTGTCTACTTTTTTTAGTTATTTAGTATGGGCTAAGTGACTTTGGCCAAGTCATCAAAACCTTTACTTTTCTAAGTGTCTTCATTCATTATAAAAAGAAGAAGAAAGAGGAAGGGGAGGGGAAGGGGGAGGAGAAGAAGAAAAAAGGACTTGAAGATAAGGTCTCTCCCAGTTTAAAGACCATGTATCTATAATACACCACTTGAATATTTCAGCATTATATTCTTACTTGCCTCCATTTGATTGGTAAGACCTCATATAGAATTTTCTGACACACACCTGTAGAATCCTTTTGTGTCTGACTTTATTCAATCAACACAATATTTTGAGATTCATTCACCCAAAATGTGGAGAGTACCAGTAGTTCATTCCTTTTTATTGGTGTGCTGTATTACACGTTTTGAATATACCACAGTTTATCCATTTTTCTATAAATTGCTATTTGGATTGTTTCTAGTTTCTTTAATATTATGAATAGCACTGCCATGAGTATTTGTATACTTGATTTTTTGTAGACATGTTTTGATTTCTCTTGGAAAAATATCTAGAAATGAAATTTCTAGTTCATAAGGTAGGTGTTTGTTTAATTTTATAAGAAATGGCCAAACTTTTTCTCAAGTGGTAGTGTTATTTTATCTACCACCAGTGATGTGTGAGAATTTCAGTTGTTCCACATATTTGCCAACATCTGTTATTGTCAATCATTTTTAGTTTAGACATTCTAATGTGTGTGTATTGTATCTGATTTTCATTTTAGTTTACATTACCTTAGGGGTAATGATATTTAGCATGTTTTCACGTGCATATTTGTCATTCACATAACTTATTTTTGTAAAAGCTCTGTTCAAGTTTTTCATTCACTCTTTGTTGATTTCTTAGTCTTTTTATTATTGAATTGTAAAAGTTCTTTATATATGCTGGATACTGACACTATGTCAGATAGAATATTTCCTCTCAATCTCAAGGCTATCTTTCATTTTCTGAATAGTGACTGTATAGAGCAGAAGTCTTTAATTTTATAAAAGCAAGTTAGTGATTTTTGGAGCATAAAAAATCTTTGCATCAAAGTCATGAACAAATTATCTAATATACTCTTCTTGAAGTTGTATAGATTTTGCTTTTATGTTTGGGTATATGATACATTCTCAATTAATTTTTGTGGATGGTGTGAAATATGGGTCAAGGTCAATTTTTTCCTTAATTATATCTAGTTGTTCCAACAATATTTGTTGTAAAGACTATCCTTCCCCAATGAATTACCTTGGCACCTTTGTAAATAACCATATATGAGCGGGTCTGTTTCTGAAATCTCTTTGCTGTCACATTCATTAATTTAATTGTTTATTTACTTATATACTTATTTGTTTTATTTTATCATTAAACTAATACTACAATGATTTTATTACTATCTTTTTATGGGAAGTCTTGAAATCAAAGAGCATATGTCCTCCAACATCATTTTTGATTTTTAAGATTGTTTTGGTTTAGGGTCTGTGCATTTTCATACAAATTTTAGGAGCCCATAGTCTGTTTGTCCTTTAAAAAATCCTGCTTTGATTTTAAGTGTTTGGCATTGAATCTGTAGATCAATTTAAGAATAACTGACAACTTAACCATATTAAGTCTTCTAATCCATGGTTATGATAAATGTATTATTCCATTCATTTAAATTTTCTTTAATGTCTCTTGGCAATGTTTTGTAGTTTTCATTGTAGAGATCTTGGAGATTTTTAAATTAAATTTATTCCTAATAAGTTATACTTTTTGGTAGCGTTGAAAATGCATTGCTTGATTTTATTTTATAATTCATTTGTACTAAGTACAAGACTCTAACTGATTTTATACTGACCTTGTTAAATTCACTTATTTTTCTGTAAATGCTTTATACAATTGGATCTTGCTTTTATATCCAGTCTAATTATCTGTGCTTATTAAGTGAAGTGTTTGCTCCATTTCCATACAATGTGACTTTATATTTAGAAACTGCTGATATTTGTTTTCTATTTGTCCCCTCACTTCTCTTTTTCTTCCTATTTTCCTGACTTTTTTGTTATTGTAAATAGACTTTTTAAATTTCATTTTATTCTCTTCACTCTACTGGCTTTTTAACCATACTCATTTTTTTTCAGTGGTTGTTCTAAGGATTTCAGTAGATATCCTTAACATATTATAACCTAATATTGTAGCAGTTCATTTACAATGTAAGAACTTTAAGAGTATAATTTCTTTTAACCTCTCTCATTTTAGTGCTACTCTCACCACATATTTTACATCTGTATATGTTATAAACCCATAATGTATTATTATTTTTGCATTTAACTGCTTTTCAAAGATGTACAAAACTAAAGAATATTAGTCTTTCAAATTTACCCTTTCTGGTACTCTCCACTCTTTCCTGTGGCTCCAGCTTTCCACCTGGTGTCATTTGCTTCAGTCTAAAGAATTTCCTTCGGCATTTGTTGTATTGTGGGTCTGCTAGTGACAAATTCTTATAGCTTTTGTTATTTTGCCTTGGTTTTTTTTTTTGCGGTAGACGGGCCTCTCATTGCTGTGGCCTCTCCCGTTGCGAAGCACAGGCTCCGGAAGAGCAGGCTCAGCATCCATGGCTCACTCACGGGCCCAGCTGCTCTGCGGTATGTGGGATCTTCCCGGACTGGGGCATGAACCCGTGTCCCCTGCATCGGCAGGCGGACTCTCAACCACTGCGCCACCAGGGAAGCCCTTGCCTTCGTTTTTGAAATTCATTTTCACTGGATATAGAATTCTAAGTTGACAGATTTGGTTTTTTTTCATTCCCATCTTTTTAATGATATTGTCTCATTGTCTTCTAGTCTCTACTGCTTCTGATGAAAATTCAGCCTTTTCCCCTTCAGGTTGCTTTTAATTTTTTCTCTTTCTTTGCTTTTTAGCAATTTGACTTTGAAGTTTTTAAATGTAGCTTTATTTTTGTATTTATCTCAGCTTCCTGATTTTTTAGATTTTTTTTTTTAAATAATCAAATTTGTACATTTGTTACCTAGTATTTTCTGCTTCAACTATTTTTCCTGTTCCTTTCTTTCTGTCCATTCTTTCTGGACTACAAGTACATGATGAAGCTTGATGCTGTCCACGGGTCATTGAGGCTCCTTTCATTTTTCTATATTTTTTCTGTCTGTCTTCACTTTAATGATTTATATTGATCTGTCTACAGGTCTACTGATACTTTGGTCTACATTTTCTTTCATTGTGTTGTTAATTCCAGCCAATGGATTTGTAAAAACTTTAGATGTTAGATTTTTAAAATCCTGAGATTTTCTTTTACTTCTTTTTTCATAGCTCTGTCTCTTCTGATATTTTCCATTTCTTCACTAATTGTGCTTTTTTGGTAAATTCTTTAAGACATTTATCATAGTTATTTTTAAGTCCCTGTATGCTAATTTCAACAGCTATAGGTTTATGTCTATTGACAGACTTTGTCTTAATTATGTGTTATGTTTTTTTTTTCATGTTTACATTTTTTGTTTTTGTTTTTTTGTTTTGTTTTTCTGTACGCGGGCCTCTCACGGTTGTGGCCTCTCCCGTTGCGGAGCACAGGCTCCGGAAGCGCAGGCTCAGCGGCCATGACTCATGGGCCCAGCAGCTCTACGGCATGTGGGATCTTCCCAGACCGGGGCACGAACCCATGTCCCCTGCATCAGCAGGCGGACTCTCAACCACTGTGCCACCAGGGAAACCCCATGTTTACATTTTCTAAAATTTTAGATTGGACACTGTAGATGATGATACTTGTGAAGATTGTGAGTTTGGTTATACAACTATTTGTTAAACAAATAGTTTTGAGATTTGTCTGAGAATGCAGTTAAATTATTGCCAGATTACCTTGATCAAATGGAGGCTCACTTTATACTTTTATTAGGGAGGAACTATTTTAGTTTTGCCTTTAATCCTATGATGAATCCCTTAATTCTGGTCATGTTCTTTTCTTCTAGCCCATGGCCTCTCCAGCATTTCACTGGAAATCCCAAGGTGTTTTACAAGAATGTCAGGAAACCAGGCACAGTTTAGCAGGTTGAATCTGACTCAAGGTCTCTGAGGAGATAGCTGTTGGCCAGAGCTGAGGTGTCTTCTGAAGATTCAGCTGGGTGGGTTCAAATGGGTGGGGACACCCATTTCCAAACTCACTTACATGGTATTTTCAGAGCTTCGTTCCCTGTCACATGGGCCTCTTCATTGAGCTGCCTCACCACATGGCAGCTGGCTTCCCCCAAGGTCAGGGACTCAAGTGGGGGTCTGAGAGAGAGCCAAGCCCCAATATAGAAGTCCCAGTCTTTTTATCACTTGATTTTGGAAATGACATCCCATCATTTCTGCCATATTCTATCTTTACAAATGAGTCAATTAATCCAGGCCGTACTTCAGGATAAGAGGGAGTAAATACCAGGAAGTGAGAATCTTTTGGGGCCATCTTAATGGTTGCCTACTATACCATATAAGCTTTTATAATTAGTAAAATATATAGTAACATTTTGTCACTGAGTACCCATTTTTAGTTTGTTGGTCTCAGACATCCTTTTCCTCACAACAATCCTATTAGGATGGCAAAACTAGTTTCAGAGAAGAGAAAAATCAAGACACAAGGAGCTTAAGTGAATTGTCATTTGAAATCACAACTTTGATCTTCTAAATTCTTTACTGTAGAATCAGAGTGCACATTCAGCGGTCAACTCCTGCTCCTTTTTCAGATCTCAGTTTAATTTTCTCCAGAAAGATTCCTCAATTCTCCAAGACTAAATTTGGTATACACTTTAGGTATTATTTAGGTCTTTGCTGTTGTATTTGTATTTAGCATCCTTAGCATGTATTTGTAGTTGTACTCGTCTGTATAGTACATTACTGTACTATAATGCAAGCTCTTTGAGAGCAGATATGGTGCCTTACTCATGGTGGCATGCCCATTTTTTTTCTAGCAATCTACAGGAAAATACCTACCTCAGGTTAAAAAACAATTGATTTCCTTTTTTTTTTTTTTTTTTTAAGCAAAGAGCAGACTTTAATTTAAAGAGGGGAAGTTGAGCAGAGACTGGAGGAGAAATGGAAGTGACTCTAGGTCCATGCCATGCTTTGCAGGTCCCACACAGAGGAGGAAGCTCCAGAAATATTGATTTATAAATGCCCCAGAGAGCATTCTATTTATTTAATATAAAAATAAAAGTTATATTGATGTTTTATGAGAGAGGGAAAAATAAAAAACAACCAATCAGAGATATAAAAAGAAGGAAGAGAAAGGTAGGAAAAATAAAGAAGAAAGACAATTCTTTCCTTTGTAACATTCGTTACCAGATTTGCTTGCTCACTGGCCTAAGAATTATTTAGTCTTAAAATATATCTCCAAAATGAAATGGAAATAAAAATGTTAGGGACAGGTTGCACATTAGCAGGGCAGTGAATCTCTGCTCTGTGGTTTCTCCTCAGTTCCTGGGCCTTTCTGCTGGGTAATTTGAGAAGCCGTGACAGTCATCATTGGATACTCTAAGAAGGTCATTTTTGACAGTCAGTCATTAATTTTCTGACTTACGTGACTTGGATTTTTTTCTTCTAAATTTGGAGATGATGATTCTTTGGTGTACTTTGGCTTTTCACTCATTAGATTCTCCAGGATTGCCAGGGAGGATTGTAGAAAGTCTTTTGAATGACATTTCAGCACTTTTTCTGAGCATTGAAGAATATTGTTGCCGGGGCTTTTGGAGGATGGATTATTTTCTTGGCAGGTAGTGTGGCCTCCACAGGGCTCATTAGGCTTTCTGTTGGGAAGATCTAAAGTGCACAGTTGAATACTGTCATAAAAAAGGAAGTCGTTTGGGTCTAATTCCTAATGGAGCTGCAAAGACTACAGCTCCTTTTTGATCTCTGAATTCCAAAGTAAGCCTTTTACAGTTGTCATATTATTGACTGCTCATTCTAGAGCCACAATATTTTTTCTTTCTAAATCTTTTATGCTCAGAATGTTATTTTGATGCTTAGTATACATGAGCAGATTTGGCACCCTTGTGTATTTAATAATAACATTTCCTTCTTACTGGCTGTGTATGTATGTGTGTGTTTCTCACAAAAGAGCTCTCCTTTGTAGGACCTAGTTTCTCCAGGTTAAGCAGTCATACATCAAAGTCAATTGTCCTTTCTCACTATTCCTTGTGTAGCCATTAGGTTATAATACACCTCATTTGATAACTGACATAGAAATTTTAATGTATGATGTTCTTTGGTGATTTGGGATGGAGGGAACAATTTATCATTTTGGTATAAAGGTAATTTGCAAATTTTCTTGAGAATGAAGATTCAGGGCAATCTCATAGTCTGGATGATGGCAGGACTACACTATTGCCTAAAGGTAAAAATCTGCATCTGGATAAGAAAGCAGAAAAAATAACAATGTCACTTTACATGTAAAGTTTTTACTTACTTCCCATTATAGCTATTTCATGCTGTTTTAGAAGAATGCAATTTCAGGAAAAACAGTTTTATTCCACTTATGGAATAAATCATGTGTCCATTATTAATTTTTTTCTTGTTTGCAAATAAGCAGTAGGTATGCACTGAACACTATATCACATGAATTTAAGGTTTATAACCACAAAACATTATAATTTGTGTCTGTGAAACTAATTAATAAGTATATCATGAGTATAAACATTTTAAAATGTAAGGTTTTAAAATGAAAAATATTACTTAGGGAAGAATTCTTAACATAATTTCAAACATCGTTTAGTATTTACTTGGGCTAATAAATATGAGTGTGACTATTTCTTTTTCCTTTTTGTTAATAATTATTTCTCTCTATTGCTTTCCAGGCTTGTAGTGGAATATCTGTAATCCATAGCTTATTTTTGTTTAGAACTGTTAAAAATTAGACACTCCTGGATTTAATAGTTTATCATAACATGAATGAAGAATATTTGTTTTTTAATAAGAAGATAAATGTAGTATGAACTGAAGGCCTATACTAAGAACACAGAATACTGGAGCAATTCCAAAGACATCATACCTATCCCTATAAAGTAATCCCAGGCTGTGTGTTAACATTTCCAGGGTAATCTTTTTGTCCTATAATGATACCAGAATGTATTGTCTTACCTTTTAAAAAGAAAAATGATAATGCAGCAACACTTTTGAATATAACTGTGTAAAAGGAAAAATAGTTACCTATAGCCCTGAGCCCTAACTAGCTATTTTAATTCTTGCACATTAGCTTCCAATCCTTATCTATTTGCATCTATATTTTTATATAACATGTTTCCCTTAACATTATATCCTATACACTTCTACATGTTCTTGAATAATCTCCTAGATTACCATTTTCAGTTAAGTATAACTTTTCAAAGAAGACTACTCTTTATTTTCATAGCTAAGAGATTTGTATTTCCTTTTCTAATACTTAAATCAAAGAAAGGTACAAAGTTCATGTCAATTAGCTACCAAATCACTGATGCAGACCTGCCAGCATGATGAACATTTAGGCAGACAGAATTCAAAATGCTGAGTTGTATGTGCAGAATTGGAACTTTTCTTCAGTCAGTACCTATAACTACAGATGCCACATTCCTGTCTTCTCAAGTCCCTAAAAGTAAATATTGCAATGAAAGCCAGAGCCCTGTGAACATCAAAGGAGATCCTATTAGCTAAATTCTCTTTATAATCTTTAAAAATCTATGGAAATGTTTTGAATACATGTTTTGAATTATGATGTTGGGTTATTATTTTGTCAACGGACAAAATATGAATCAGTAACAAAAGAATAGTAACATTTTCCTTGAACATGTTTTCTTAAGACATCAAATGCAGAGGCACTTTGAAAAGTTTAGTATTATCAAAAATTTATCTAAACAAAAATGTGTAAGCTTTTGTAACTGACCTTATAGATATTTCAAAATTAAAATAATTTCTAGTATTCTACTGATTATGAAACATAATGTTGGCCTTATAAACCTAGTCTTAACTAGAATATAAGTATCATAAAACTAGCGATTGAGTGCTAGAGGTCGGTAGGAGACAAAAAGTAAAGTGGAATCAACAAAAACTATTCATTCATATATTCACTCTGTGAATATTTACTGAACACTTTCTTTGTATGTGGTAAGACTCTAACAAAGGCCAAAGCTGTCCAGATGCTTGCCCTCGTGAAGCTTAAATTTTCAAATTGAAATTCTTTGGAAATTGAAGGCTGTTAGGAACATTAGTAACCATTTCGTTCTGTTATTTATTACACAATTTAGGTGGAAAAAAGAAAGGAATACAATAAATGTTTAATTTCCTTGTTTTCTTGTACAAAACTCTGTCCTTCTTACTAAGGCCTGTCTGGAAAATTAAGAGCTTGGAGTGTAAATATGTAAATGGATTATCCTCCTCAGTGGGGTTGGATAATCTTAATTTAACAAGAATTTCAACTCTGTGGTGGTACTTGGCTCCCACTGAGATATTCATTTCTGTGCCAGAGTGATCAGCTCTAACTATGCAAGCACGACGTGGCTTCACTTCAGGCAGATGGTGAATGTACCTCATCTGCAGGTATGTGTGTAAAAAGGCTGCTTCGTTTGCATGCCATATTTATGCTTTGCCATTTTAGCAGGTATTCTTCTACAAATATATCAACATTGACACTCCAACTATGAGCAAAAAAGCTCCATATTTGTAGTAAAGGTGGAGTCAACAATCTTCTCGTTAGATGTTGGCACTTTCCACCTTGAGCTCTGGGGATCAGAATAAACCTTTGTTTTCTTTCCCTATTCATGTCAAAAAGACACCTGTGCTATTTGCGGTGTTTCTTATAACAAATGTGCTTCACTTACTTTCAAATATGTACACTTTTAGTCTATCTTCCAAGGATGAAAATAATTCATTATTTTGAATATTTTTTCTTGCCAGATTAGAGCTTAAAGAGACAATCACATGAAAATTTTCCTCCAAGCAAAATCACTGTTGGGGGCCCCTTCATTCACTTAATCCATATTATTGTTATTTTTCTCTTGCTGGTAAGTAAAGACAGTCAACTGTAAATATATTCCAAAGCAGTGTTGTAAGATTGGGGAATTACTGGATAGATCATCTGAGAGACAGTAGATGTGCTTGGTAATTATGATGATTTCAAATTTTGTTTTATTTATATGTTACACTGTACCTGCTTTTTAAAAATTAATGTTTATTGTATACCTAGAACTCCAGATAGAAATAAAATGAAGTATAAAATAAGGTCACATTTTAGCTGAGAGAAAGATGAATACACATCTATCCAGGTGTCCTGTTTAAACCCAAATTGGAAGCTTAGTTATTTGCAACATTCGTAGGTTGAAATCACCTGGTTGGTTGTGATTCCTTTGTCTGAGTTAGAAACCCTAGTAGAGATGAGTTCTAGATGGGACAGGTGGAAGATATCTGTGGGAAAGGTGTCTGGATACAATGGTGGACAGAAAAAAATTACCACACAGAGAGTGTAGCACAGCTGGTGAATGATATTGTTGACCTTAGAGGTTGTGGGTGATTAGGTTACTTCGAATTCTGTCCTATAAGAAATAATTGAAAGGAAAAAAAAAAAGAAAAGAAAAGAATGAAAGACTCTGGGAAATTTAGCTAGTTGAAAAGTTTAAAAAACTGGGAGTTGCATGTAGCAGATAACACAGAGTTGACCAAATATCCTTGTGCTCTCCTAAATTTCCCAGCATCCCTTGCAGTTAGGTTATGGTCACAACTAATTCAGGTCAGTGGATTGAATGACGTGTGTCACTTTGGTTTCTTTACTGCTTCCAAATCTCTTTTCCTCTGGCAAAGTGATGCAGAAGGTCCCATGTTCCAGAAAGCATAATTACTAGGTTCAGAAAGGCATTTTGACCCACATGAGAAAGAAATAAGCCTCAGTGTTAAGCCACTGAGATTTCAGGGTTTATATGAAATGACCGCTAGAGTTAATTACTCTGACTAGTCCGGGGAATAATGACTGCTTGTAAATATTTTGAGAACCCAGTCATGTAAAGCAGTAACAAGTTCCTAAGGAATAGAATTAAAACCAAAGATAAAACATACAGAAACAAATATTAAAACAAAGGAACACTTTTTAACAATCAGAACTATACAAAGATGAATTTGGCTCTCTTAAAAAATAAGCACTGCTGGTGTTTGGACACTGGGAACATTGTAGAAGGGATTGGAGCATTTCACAGATGACTGGACCAGGACTCCAACAGAGAGCTGCATCGCTCTGGAAGAAGCAGGAATTTTTAAGAAGAGGAATGATCCCTAGCAAGGCTGCCTGGGAAGTCCTGTGTTACTGCTTTCTAATGGCAGTGAGGAGGTACATATCGGCCACCTCTCTTGGAAGCTGCTGCAACCAAGCAGTTAAACTCGCATCTCATCGCTTCCTTTGATGAACTGGTAAATTTCTTCAGTGTCCCAAATACCCCTCCAATCATCGCTTCACCAGTGTCTGTGGCTCCTGACTTTGGCTTTTCTAATCAGCATCTTTTCTCTTTCTACATTTCTACCATTGCTGGACCACTTTCCCTTTTTTATTTTGGACCTTAAGCAATGTGACCTTGTATTTCACAGTCTCAAACTCAGGTTAACTTGGGCATTACCTGGCAGAAGCAGCAAATGAGATAATTTAGTGCTTCTGACATTTATTTTAACTCACTGTGTTCTACAGTGACAAAGGAGGGACTGTTCTGAGGTAAATTTGTAGCTACCATTCCAGGTAACATCCTCTTGAGAAGGCAGGCTCAGTTCTTGCCAATTTTATTGATTCTTAACTCAGTACACTTGATTTTTTTAAAATTTGTATTGGGGGTGTAGTTAATTTACAATGTTGTGTTAGTTTCAGGTGTCCAGCAAAGTAAATCTGTTATACATATACATATATCCACTCTTTTTTAGATTCTTTTCCCATATAGGCCATTACAGAATATTGAGTAGAGTTCCCTGTGCTATACAGTAGGTCCTTATTAGCTATCTATTTTATATATAGTATTGTGTATATGTCAATCCCAATCTTTCAATTTATGCCTCCCCCACTTACCCCCTGGTAACCATACGTTTATTTTCTACATCTGTAACTCAATACACTTTAAAATGGATGGACTCGATAGGCAGCAAGATGACATTCACTCAACTATTCAAAATGTATTTATTGAGCAACTATTATGTACCAGGTAGGCTGAAAGTATGCCTGCACAGAATACGGAGTTCTCTCTTTCTTAGAACTTGCATTTTAATGGGACTATAGAAAATAAGTAAGTAGGGAAACTATAATAAGTAAGTATAGATAAGCAATGTGAAACAGATAAAGCACCTAATTTATTCTGAGTGAGTTACTAATATCCTGGATTAGGCTGTTTGATTTATCTAGAAAGATTAAACTCTTCATATCATCTAGAATCTATCTCACAAGCTGCCATATTTCATCAGTTACCAACAAAACCCCAAACATTGTCATGCATATTGTTGGCTCACAATCAAAAAGGACAGCAGTCTGGAATGCAAGAAGAGATGCAGCATCTCTCTTGAAAGAGGAAAGCAGAACTTTTGCCAATGCAACGGCCAAGATTCAAAATTCGAGAAACTTTCAGAAAAGGAAGGACAAAACAGAGCTGTTCAACCATAATGTCTTATCCCAGGCAAAGAAAGGACACAGATGGACAAAGGATTACTGCCATGTGCCATCCAATGCCACCACCAGGCCGGACTCAGCAGTGCCCTGGGCTGGCGTGCAGAACACCAAGCGCTATACGCCATGGGCAGCCATATGCAAGGCCCACTGAAAGGCTGGCTGGTTGTCTCTTTACTTTTAAAACTGGCATTTAAATCACTCTGGCAGATGGGAGAAAAGTATGTAATAAAAGTTGACATTTCATTTTTACTCTTTATGTTTGTTAAGTTAATTCTATTATCATACACTGGGAGATCAGTACTGAACGGTAATCAGACTGTGGCAGCTTGCAGTTAATGTAAAGAGAGAATAGTTTCTAAGGGCCAAATAGATACTAAATGATAAGCAACAATTAATCACAAGTATGTCATTACCTTTGGAGGTTCCAGGATGATGTAAAATGTAAAGGCAAAGGTATAGAAGAGAAGTCTATGTTTGGTCATACGTATTTTTCAGCAATATTCTCTTTGAGTTGTACATTCTAAAGAAGGAAGGAAGGAAGGAAGGAAGGGGAGTGAGAAGAAGAGAGAGAGAGAGAAAATTTCTGCTAGATTTTGGGTTTTCATTTTTTTTAGAACTCTCATACCTCTCTTTCTGTATTAAACCAGCATTCTATTTTCTAATACATTTAAAGAGGCAGCTTTTAAGCAAATAACTCTCAGCCAAAGTCTGTTACTTTTGACTCAGAAATATACCACTTCAACACATTCATCTCAGATAACAAATTATGAAACTGATTTAAAGTTCTCAATTATATTATTTGACCCCCAAAGTAACTGGTTTTAGTAACTGGTTTCACAACATTCTTAGGAGGTGTAGGAGGATTAATTTTTCCTCCACAAATGGATTTCCTTTCTTCCTTGCTCCATTTCTGTTAGTCCATCTTTATAGTTTTTATTTTCTTTTTTCCTTTATCCAATATATCACTGTAGTAAATGTTTCCAGAGCCCCACCTGGATACCTGCACCTACCACAGAGGGTACCTGTGCCTTGACATGAAGTTCCCATATGTGTCAATGGCTTCTTATCTCAAGCACCTGCATTCAGGGAAGGCTGGAACTGTCACAGGTAAATGCTCCGAGGATTAACACTCAACCCGCAGGAGCTACAGTTGATAGCCTGATGCTGCAGCATCCTTGCCTCTTGGTGGGATTATTCTGAGGTGTGTTTCTTATAGCCTGTTAAAGAGTCCCAGATGGATTGAGTTCCATTTGTCGACACTGGTAAACTAATCATAGCACCACCCTTTCTTTGGTTGCTGAAATCTTTTCCCAAATAAAATACACATGTCCACATCCTTCTCTCAGGGATTGCTTTTGGGAGAATGCAAACTAAGTCTGTCATTGATGAAAACAAACTAGTCATTAAGCAAGCATTAAACAAGCACTTACTATGTGCCAGGCACTGTCCAATGTTTGCATATAAGAAATATATTTTAATTTCTTACTCTTGGAAGTTCTTCCCTTAAAATATCTCACTAGCATAAGATTGTTCTACACACACTTAGGGAAAATTTAACGTTCTTATTTTTACTTTATAAATTCTTTGCTTTCTTTTTTTTTTTCTTTTTGCGGTACGCGGGCCTCTCACTGTTGTGGCCTCTCCCGTTGCGGAGCACAGGCTCCGGACGCACAGGCTCAGCGGCCATGGCTCACTGGCCCAGCTGCTCCGCAGCATGTGGGGTCTTCCCGGATCGGGGCACGAACCTGTGTCCCCTGCATCGGCAGGCGGATTCTCAACCACTGCACCACCAGGGAAGCCCTCTTTGCTTTCTTTTATTGTTTATTTTCATACGTGTACCAAATGAGAGCCCAGAGGACTTGGGTATGTCTATGTACCTCGGCCATAGCTCACTTCTGGCATGGGTGCTGGGGATGGCGACACATGTGTAGTCCATTTAAAAAAGCCATTGGAGGGCTTCCCTGGTGGCGCAGTGGTTGAGAGTCTGCCTGCCGATGCGGGGGACACGAGTTCGTGCCCCGGTCCGGGAAGATCCCACATGCCGCGGAGCGGCTAGGCCCGTGAGCTATGGCCGCTGAGCCTGCGCATCCGGAGCCTGTGCTCTGCAACAGGAGAGGCCACAACAGTGAGAGGCCCACGTACCGCAAAAAAAAAAAAAAAAAAAAAAAAAAAAAAGCCATTGGAACGTAAAAAGGAATGTCCTGGAGAAAAAATACTGGCGATGGATATTATAGACACTAATATTCTCAATGTACAATGAACATACATAAATCAATAAGTCAAATATAAAGATTGAAAACTAGGCAAAAAATAACTCACAAATGGCCCATAAATAGGAACACTTCTTTCAACAATACTAGTTGTAGCAGGCTGTTTTTTCCGAGATTAACTGTAACAATATTTCCCTTCTCATATGCTCTTCAAGCAATATGACCTTGAGACTCCTCAACCAGTAGACTTCAGCTGAAGTGACACTATGTGACTTCTGAGGTTAGGTCATAAGAATGTCATGCATTTCCACCTTGTTTTCTTGGAATGCTCAACCCTGGAACTCAGCCACCATGATGTGAGGAAGTCCAAGAAACCCATGGAGAGACCACATGAAGAGGAATCAAGGTCCCTGGCCAAAAGTCTTGGTTGAGCTCCAGTCAACAGATTCCAATGAGTGAACCATCCTGAAGATGGGTCATCCAGGCCACAAGCATGCTGTCTTGTTTGACACTGGATGGAGAAAAAATGAGCTCTCCCCACAGAATCCTGCCCAAATAATAGGGTTGTGAACAAAATAAATGATTGTTATTGTTTTAAGCCACTATGATTTGGAGTGATTTGTTATATAATGATAGACACCTGATACATAATTTGATATCCGAAAATGAGTGATGTCATAACAAAAACCTAAATATGAGGTATTGGTTTAGGGATACAGTACTGAGTAGAAGCTGGAAGGAGCCTGAGAAGACTGTTAGTGAAATCTGGAAGGGACTTGAGGGTAGTGTTACAGTTACGTAAAAGATCGCAGAGCTCAAAGGCTATCAGTGACAGCTTAAAGAAAAATAAGAAAAATGTTATTGGAAGCTACAGAAATGGGTTTCTCGTTATGTAAAGGCAGAAAGCTTGGCAAATCTATTGACTGCTGTAATGTGAAAAAACAGAAAATGTATCTCATGAAAATAATGATATAACTAAGGAGATTTCCAGGCAAAATATTAAAATTGCCACCTGGCTTCTTTTACTAGACTTTGATAAAATATGAAAGGAACAAGTTGAGCTAAAGAGAAAACTGTTAAATATCAAAGAGTCGGAACTTGCTGGGCTCAAAAATAAAACTATTTCTCATTTCTAGTCTCTCCAGATGGCAAATGATTCTCAAATTAAGTGTCATACCAAAGATCAAATCCTGGATGGGGTTATAAGCTCTTTTTTTGACTTTATAAAGTTCTAATACAGTGGTTTATAAAAACTTCCAGACAAATAAAAGCACTTTAAAGATCTTAGAGAATGCCTTGCAGATTCCACCAAAAACTGGGGTTTATATGAATATTAAGCATTTTGTCATTTAGCTTCCTTCAGGAAGCCCAAGATAGAAAAGGACCAGTCTTAAAGATACTTGTACTTGTGGCTTTTGTCTATGGGAGTGAACCCCAATAAGATTCATAGAAAAGTCACAACATTTTTAAGAAAACTCTTTTGGCACAAGCATTGCCATCATAGACTGAAAGGGGCAGAGACAGTACAAAATGAAAAGAAAACTGCACCTACAGCATTTTACAGGCAGGAAGCAGACTGGGAAGACTTCTCAACTGAAACCACAGGCTTTTTCTTGGGGAAAAGGAAGAACTCACAGGACAGAACCAAGCAGTACTGAGAACTCCCATAGAGTAAGATTGAGCCCTAATCAAAGAACTGGTGAAATGTGTTCTACTGGATTTCAGAACTGCTATGAGCCCCTGAATGTGCATTTTTCATATCCCACCATTTTCAAGGAGTTATCTTATTAGTATGCCAGACTTTTATGTTTGGGGGTCAGAGAGCTAAAGGACAGATAATTTATCTCTTTTAGTTTACATGTCTTTAGATCGAGAGGAACTGTACTAAAGTTGATGTATTTGAGAAAATGCTCATGTGGAGACCAAACCGAATTTAAATGACAAAATATTGAACTTTGAGCAAATGCTATAATGAGATGAAACTTTGGAAATCTTGAGGCAGGGGTAGACATATTTTGCCTGCAGAAGCAATGTGAATTCTTGTGGCCAGAGAATAGACTGTGGCAGATTGTATTTTGCAAAGATGACCATCGTCAGTATCTCTTGTCCCACGCGGTCTTCTCACAATGTCATCTTGATGCTCCTCTCATTGAGTTGTGAGATCTATGTCTCCTCCCAGTGAACATGGGCAGACCTTTGTGATTGTCTCAACCCATGGAACACTGTGGAAGTAACACTGTGTAACTTCCAAGTCTAGGTGATAAAAATCATTCTAAAGAAAAGATGCGTCAAAAGAAGTGGAGATATCCTCAAGGGTCACAAAAAAAAAGTAAATCAGAAATGAGTTTGGTCACCACTTTCTAAAGAAAAGTGACATTAAATCTTACAAACACATTTCTTACTCATTGGAGAGGGGGAATCTGTTGTGAAGCAGGGAATGTTCGTGGGACCTCATCATGAATCAGTAAAACACTCTTCAAAATGTTCTACTTCTCTTTTCTCTGATCCTGTGCCTGCCAAGGAACATTCCAATTGCCAGTTTAATAACTCTGGACTCTGTTACTGCGGAAGCATTGACTTGGGTAGAAGAAGGTTATTTTGGTTGCTGGAAATGAAAATTCCCTCAGTCTCAAGTAATGAATTAGCCATTCAGTTTACTTAAATTATTGGTTAGTGTGAGTTAGTCTTTATGACCAATGAAACTATAATTATGTCATTGAGTTCCTAGACCTCCAAAGGTAAGGAAAATATTAGAATGTGGGGGAAAAAGGCCTTGGGAAACCCAAAATGAAAGCTTTCTTTTTTCCCTTTCCATCTTTTCATTTAAACACTATTCAGTGTTTAGACTTCATAAAATGGTTTTAGAATAGAACAGGCTGAGTTGAGATGACAGGCAGTGGTAGATACAAGCCAACTAATAGGCATTTATGGTATTCGAGACCTTCAATAGGGGTTTAAATATTTTCTCCAAAGGCTTTTGCAACAAAAATAAGCATCTAAGTATGTAAATTTTATTTGTTATATTCATCACCAAAAACCTGTCAGATTTATCATTCCAGTATCCTTTTGGTTGGACATTTCTTATAGTCTTTGGCATGTGAAAATTGTCTTTGAACATCTGCTAGGAAAAAAAGTTAATTAAACACATATGGTCTGAAACCTCATGAAAAATTTTAGGATTCAAAAAATAGTACCTAAATCTAATAAATATATCCCTGTAATTTTTCTTTTATCATTTTGTGATCCAACTCTTTCCTCTTTGCCTTATCTGCCCTCCTTAGAATTTTACATAGCCATACCTTAGTAAATGGTCATTAAATATCTTCAAAAACTTTCCAATTCAAACCCCAGATATGCAGTAAGAATACTTGACAGAAGAAAGCCACAAATTTGCATATCAGGTAAGGAAGGATACATCTCTAGCATCACCTGTGCTCCCACCCCATGCTCCATAGTGGAGCATTCACTAGCCAACTGCATTCACCAGGCCCGCCAAGCTCTCTTCCCTCTCTGTGCCTGGGAAAACCCTGGTACCTCATAGTCTGCCTAATACTTATTCCTCCAAAAGGAGATCACCTTAAAAATATTTTGTGGAAAGTTCCATTTACAGGTTAATACCTGACTTTCTTTTCTTTATCTACCAAAGTGAAACAATATACTTTAAGAAATATCTGAAGAATTGCCATTCACATTTAAACTTTATGAAAACATCACAACGCCACTCCCCAAATCTCAAGATAAAAATAATTCCTTTTTTATGTATAACCATAATGCCCTTAATCTCTTATCAAAACATCCATAATATTTCAATACTGTTTATTAATTCCCTTTGTCTTTTGCAAACTGAAAAGTTCTTGAAGGTAGGGGCCCTGTCTTATTCATCTCTGTTTTCCATGGCCTGCAAGATATTTGACATTGCTGAATATGGAAATGAGAGAAGGGAAAATAAGAACATAAAGACAGAGTGGAACTAATTACTTTTTCTATATGCTATACACCATATTCTAGCCCAAAATAAGCAGTGATGGCTTAAAATTACTTCAGCTTTGCATGAATATGGAATACTATGTCAGTTTCCAGAATATCCCAGAGAAACAGCCATGGTAAGTACCTGATGATTTCTGGGTCACTCGGAAATGTGCTCACTCTGGATTAGTTTACAGTTGTTTTCAGTCTGAACTACTGATGATGCCTAATCTGAACACCTTCCAATGGTGGGAATTTCCAACTGAATGTCTCGTTTCAGGTAAAACCTTAAGGTGAAAAAAATTATTTATTTAATAAAGAATAAACACCTACTATGTAGGAGGCACCGTAGCACAAACTGGGCTATGATAAAGAAAATGAGCTCCAGTCCCCTCTCACTCTTAGGTGTGGCCTAGAATTGTTTGCTTAATGAACATATTAGGAAAGTGCAAAGAGCCCGCATCTCATACTCCCTGACCACTTAGCCCCAAGAGCTCCACTGTTGAAGACTTACGGGTTTGTTAGACAGGAGCCTGCCAGAAGGCTTGGGGTCATCAAACAAAGGTAAGACTCATGTATTTGTCATTCAAGTTGTCAAATTGCAGTTTATTCGAAAGAACTCATTTTCTGTTATTTAAGCAACAAAAACTCTACAACTTTCAAATAAAACAAAAAGCAAATCTGTGTTTGAATGTCTTAGAATGGATTACAAATCACACTGCACTTTCTCATCAAATTCAGTTCTGGGCATTACATAAGAGAGCAAAAAACCCCAGATTATCATACGCCACTAAGAAAGAATGTCCCCTAACTCACAAAAGCTCTTCTAAGACCAAGTCTATGCTCATGAAACTGCGAAGGACTTAAAAGTCAGTCCCTTCATTTATCAACTTTCAGTCTGGCATGGAATTTTCTTCTGAGTGCTAAAGGCCTTGCTTGTTTCCTAGTTTATGTGTTTAGAGAACAAGAAAGCAGATACACACAAGAAATGAAAAATAAAACCTTTTGAAAGAACGTAATGTTTCTGAAAGTGTCAAAGTTGTCATCAGCACATTGATGGACTTTGCCACATGTATTTTATTTATTTATTTATTTAAATATTTATTTATTTGGCCGCATGGGGTCTTTGTTGCGGCGTGCAGGATCTTTGTTGCAGGCTTGTGTGGCCCGTGGGTTTCTCTCTAGTTGTGGCGCATGGGCTCCGGAGCCTATGGGTTCTGTAGTTTGTGGCACTCGGGCGCTCTAGTTGAGGTGTGTGAGCTCAGTAGTTGTGGCACTCGGGCTTGGTTGCCCCGCAGCATGTGGGATCTTATTTCCCCGACCAGAGATTGAACCCCTGTCCTCTGCATTGGAAGGCGGATTCTTTACCACTGGACCACCAGGGAAGTCCGGCCACATGTATTTTAATGATTGTTGTTGTTTTTACTTTGAATTACCATGCTAAGGGCTTTGAGATCTCAGTAGGGCCCTGGGTAGTGAAGGAAACAGAGCCTAGTTTCCTCATCTGTAAAGGGAATGTATTTTGCCACACTTGAGGTTGTGTGTCTAGCCTACTCCATCTCCTCTAAACTGCCCCCCACCTCTCAGCAAGTAAAGAAGAGGGAGTTAGGAGAGAGACAGACAGACAGACACTAAAGGCTACGAAACACATGCAGGCCAAGAGAGCAGTGGAGAGGTGCATGGGTTACCAAGGGCTTTCCTGCTGTGTTTCAATACATTGAGATAACTCCTTTCTCCTTGTTACAAATCTCCCTTTACTTAATCTACCTTGAGTACATCAGGCCTCTTGCTACCAAACAGTCCCTAATTAGAGCAGGATAAAAAGTATCTGCTAAACACACAGTTATGAGACTCAAAGGAAATAATGCTTGGTAAAAGCTAAAGCACTACTGAAAATGTTATTAAACATTTTTATTACTACTATTATTATAGTATAGTTTCATGCTCACTGTCACCTCTTTTTTAAAAAGTAAAATGGTGGATTTCTACTGTTATTGTTCCTGTATAATTAGCTGGTCCTATCAAAAAGAGGAGGGTGCATATGTTTTAAATGACACTCTCTCTTTAAAAAAATGTGTGTGACAATATATAAATACAAACACACATATACACACAAACACACTCTTTAGTTTAATCCAGTTCATGGCTGGAGTACCCAAGAAAGGGCCTCTTAAATGAGACAATATCATACAACCAGAATACCGAAACCACATTTAATAGGTTATTCATATGTTTCTCTCTTTTTTTAAACAAAGCTTCACTTAGCCAGCAAAGAAAGCTTTACAGTTTCAAGAATATAAGAATACCATAATTTCTAAGTGTCTCCAGAGAAGATGAGGCCATAATTATTTCTTAATGAAGATTTTTAAGGTTCTTATACTGTACTGTCTCTCATCCATGTTTAAAACACTTATTTTATTGTAATCAATGCCATCAGTTCATGCCTACGTTTTCTGTCATTTCTAGAATATGTTGAGCATAAATCAGTTATGGTAACCATGAAATTTGAATTCAAATGTCAATGTAAAAATGTTCTTCATTCTTTCTCTCCTGCTCTTTTTCTTTTATCTGTGTGTGTGTGTGTTAAAGCCCTTCACCCTTCATTCCAATGGTCCAAATAATTCAAATCCTTTATAATTCTCATTTGCCAATTCTATGTCCATTTTTATGAATTGTACCATTGAACCAATCATTATTTCTCAGATCTGCCCACTTGTGTCAGGCTCAAGGACAGAGCATTCTTTCATTTTAGGTCACAAGCAGAGTGGAAAACAGGTGTGCCCTTGAAAGGTAGCCCACCGTACATTCTACAACATTGGACCAAGAGGTAGATTACATACATTTTGAAAAATAAGGCAAATTGACCTTGAATGGAACCCAGAAGAATATCTAGGAGAAGAAGCAGGTACATAGGTGTTCCAGAGACAGAGCTGAACAATTGAGATAATTAATAAACTGGAATGGAGACCTTATAAGATCTGCACTCAGGACACTGCCTGCCACATAAAATGTGTTCAATACATGTCCTCTGGTAAAGAGAGACCTTAAATACTCTTTCATTTTTCTAAACATATTTAATATTCTTTCATTTTTCTCAACGTATTAAACATGCTCATTTAAAATTCTGTTCTGATCATTCTAGCATTTGCCATCTTTGGGCTTTTGATTATGTAGACTATAGTTTCTGCTGTCTCCCAGTTATGGTGACCTGATTTCTTGTGTGTTTAGGAAAACTTTACTGTGAAGTCTTTCTGTGCAGAGAAAATTCATTTACCTCTTCTAGGGGCAATGCCAACCATGACTACTTTAACATAATTCTTGGCTTTAGTATTTGGGAGTCATAAAAGAGAGTTCCACACACTGAATCCAGGTGTGTGTGGTTCAGAATTCTTAAGGGAAACTTCTTTCCCAGTGCACTCAGATAACAAGTTCACTCCTGCCCTCAAGACTTTGAACCAGCCACTTCCTCTGCTCTAGATGTTTACGTTTGGTCTTTCTTATCCTTCACTTCTTAGCTCAAGTGTCACCTCCTCAGATAGGCAACTCTGAATGAATTGAGTTCTCCACTCCAGTCACTCTATGCATCCATAGAAGCATGCAGTGTAGGTCCTCAAACACATTTGTTTGATTCTTTAAACCAAATAAATGAAATAAAACTTCTGTTTGTGATCACATCCATCAGAAACAGTCACAAGGATTTTCAGTCACCAAATTTAGAGGATATGTTAAAGATGATGGGTCAACACTTATGGATATGAGGTAAGCAAAACAAACTCTGTGGAGTACAGTGTTACTAATGTTTTCATTTAGTTTCCCCTTTCCTTTTAACCAGGATTGACTATCAGCATCTATGTTACTAGACACCTTAAATAATTTATTTCATATCAAACTTAAAATTAAAAGAAAAGGCAGTTTATCCAACTCCATAATAGAATAACTTGAACTCCCTGCCAGGGCCATACCTAGACATATGGATAAGTTAGACTAGCTAACAGTTTCATATACATCTAAACCAGTATTTCAAAAATAGCTGCCCAGTAATTACTTATTGAAGAAAGAGAAAAGTGCCTTTTTATACCTCTTTAATTATATTTAAGATAATTCAATCACATGTACTCAAAGTAATGTAATATTCTAACATAATTTGGAATCGCCTTTTCTTCTGTAGTTTTTCCTCCCTCATAGTTTACATGCACCAATATAAAAATAACTTATAAGGATATGTTACAAAGTCCTGTTCAAAACATCATTGAAAGTTCTGGGGTTTTTTCCTGTCTTTTATGTCAGCAAAAATATTTTCACCTTCTCAGTAGTTATTTCTCACTTTTAGTTTCTCCTGCAATTTTCTAATTCAGAAAACACTATGGCAGGTATATTAAAGGGTTTAAAGTTCAGGGGGAAATTTTCAAATTCTCACTAAGCAGCACTATAACTCGCATTTCTCAATTTCAGCTCTAACTGCTGACTTCAGGCAGCTGTCAATTCTCTGTTCTCAGAGTGGCTGTCACCTGTTGAAAAAATCTGCAACAGAGATCCATCAGTGGTGGCAAGGAAGGTTTTGTTTTGTTTTAATTTTTACTCCAAGGTGCAATTTGGCAGAAGTCAAACTATGAAAGAAGCCAGCTATGAAAGGAGTTGTGTGCAGAAAACTGAATTCAATGGCACTGCATCTTCAATGTACTATAGTTGTTTTAGAGTCCCTATACATCTTTCTGCTTTCTGCTCGGCCTTGACCATCAGACCTTGGGTCCACAGCTTACCTTTCTAGCCTGACAGTACCCTCATGCTTGACTTTCTCCAGAATCTGAGCAATGAATTTAGCCATTGTTGACTCTTCCCCATCAGCAGTAAAAAGTACCAAAGCATCAGTGGACAATACAAAAGGCACCAACTTATATTTGCATACTTAATGCCTGGTTGATTTGGCGTTGGGTCTAGGGGCATAGAGCGGGAGAAATAAGAGTGGACAAAGAAAAAAGAGTCTAAGCCAAAAGAAGGAAGAGAAAGGGTTAAATATGAGTGAAAGTTTGGAACCTATCCTCTGATAAAGTAAGCTCTAGGTCATGGATCCAAGCTACAGTTGGATTGTATGACTCCTTCTGCCTCAACACTCCCTCACCTCCTGCAGCAGTCTGACTTGTTTACTGACAGCCTATAACATGGGCCAGGCAAGGCACTGTGCTTTATTTGCATAAGCTCATTTTAAAATGTAATGTCAAAAATTAGATAATTTTAATTCCCATTTTAAGGTTGAGGAAACTAATGCTAAAAGAGATTCTTTCTCAAAATATCACATCCAGCTGGTCTTCAAATCCAGGAATATCTAGCTAAAAGAACGAGCCATCTAAGACTAAGAGATTGAAGACCACACACTTTGAACCCAAAGTCTATAATCTTAAAATGACTGAGGTAAACTTATCATCAGAATCAAAGTCAAAAGTAGGTGGAATGTGAGTTCAGTGGGAATGAGAAGACTCACTTGTCCAGTTAAAAAAAAATCTATGACCAGTGAGATGCTGAATAGTGGTTGCCAGGGGCTGGCAAGTGGGGGAAATGAGGGAGATGTTGGTCAAAGGGTACAAACTTTCATGTATAAGATGAATAAGTTTTGGGGAACTAATGTACAGCATGGTAACTATAGTTAACAACTCTGTATTATATACTTGAAAATTGCTAAGACAGTAAATCTTGTTTTCTCACCACAAAAGGAAAAAAGGTAAAAGGTTGAAACTACAGTTAACAACTCTGTATTATATACTTGAAAATTGCTAAGACAGTAAATCTTGTAATTACTGTAATTATCTGAGGTGATGAAAGGGTTAACTAACCCTGTTGTAGTAATCATGTCACAATATATTTGTGTATCGAATTTTCATGTTGTACACCTTAAATTTACACAGTTTTATATGTCAACTGTATCTCATTAAAGCTGGAAAAAATAAAGATCATTACACTGAGGTTTAACGAAGTTAAATAAACTTCCCACTGTCACAGATGTTTTAAGTGTCAGAACCAGGACTCTGACCCAAGTCTGTATGACTCTAGACCTAGTGCTCCAAACATCCAGATAAACCACTTCTAAAAGGGGAACTAATGACTGTAGCATAGGTGACCTAAGTCATCATCTACCTTAGTTGGAAATCAAGCTCCACAGAAGAGGATTCCCCAAGATAAAGTGAATACCCAAGAGATCAGATAATAATATCAAAACTAAATAACATTTATGGAGCAGCATTAAGGCTGTACCAGACATTAAGCTAAATGCTTTATCTGGATTATTTTATTTTTTGCTTACAACAAATCTAAGAGATAGATATTAATATTATCCTTATACTAAAGTTGAGGAAACTTGAGACGGAGAAATTCAGTGTTTTGCCAGGACTTAAATCCTAGACTCTAGGAACTGTACCCTCTTGGTCAGTTTACTGTACTTCAAGCCATACCTCTATAGGCTGGGAGTTTTAATTCCATCTTTCATAATACTAACCCCTTAGTACCCTAGAACCTGGAGCCTTTTACATTTGCACCCATCTTGGGTGATACTGACAAGAGTGGATGGAGTAGCCTCCAGCCCCTCCTCGTGGCTAGAACGGCCATTAACATTTACGAAAGGATCTAAGTATTGTGAATCAATGCTAACCAGGAAACACAAGCTTGTGGGTTTATCTAAAGACCTGGCAAGCATTAAACACATGCAATGCAACCCATCCTGAGCCTCAGAGGCCTCATTAAATGTCTGACATCTGGTATACAACAGGGTACTTTAGCAACTGGGGAAGAGCATCACGCACATTAAAATGATAAAATTACCCCCAAATTAGTTCAGCAGATGTGGAGCAGAGACACCAGGAGTTTTGTTTTTCAGCTTCTTCCTTGCATTCCACTACAATAAATATCAATGTTTGTTATCCCAGCTAGTTATACAGTTCCCCAGCATCAAGGAAACTCCATTTTCCTTTCATTTCTGACACACAGCATTTAGATGCATCTCCTCTAATGACCCGCTTCCTCCTCTTTTAAGAACAGTGCTACAGCCATCCAGCTAGCAATTCAAAACTGAAAGCTACTCCATCCTCCAATCCTTATTCCTTTTAGGGTTCATTTTTAAGGCATAACCCTAAATACAGGAATTTACAGTCTTTAAAAAGTGGCTATTTTCAGACCTGTTTACAAGACCACAATCTGAAACATCAGTCAAAAACAGCTTGAACTGATTGCATCCTTCTCTGGAACAGAACATCTAGCAGCAAAACATCCATTTGTAGCTGGTCCATCTGCCCTGTAATTAAGGTTGCATTGCAGCCCTGCTCCAAACTTATTTCTGCAAGGGAACAGCTGAGATCCCCTAGATAAGATGTCAGAATATGTGCTATCCAATTTGTTGGGTAACATTATCAGAGCCAATATAGTGCTGAATTTAAATCACCAGCAAAGTTGGTGATAGGGTAACATATATCCAAAGAAGCTCTTGTAAAGTCAGTAATGACTGCCTTGCTCTCCCAGGTGTCACTTGAAAATCCTCTTCATAAGACCCATTCAAAGCTCAGTGAAGGAAACACCTTGCTGTTGAATGAAAAAAAAAAAAGACTCATTATGTACATCAACTCGATATTGTGCACTTAAAAGCTATAGAAACCAACCTTTCCAAATTGCAAGTAATTTTTAACCATGAGTTCATTCTTGTGCCATCATTCACACAGACAGATGATGTAATATGCATTTTAAAAATGGGAAATCAACTTTGAGGATCAAGTGAGTCAAGGATAAGAACAGTGTGGCCCAAAGGTCTCAACACCTCTTCTCAGGTTGAAGTCAGAAACTCTAAAAATGAGAATATCAGTATTAGGAGCAAACCTTGAAAACAGGTTTTTTTTTTCTTCCTAAAGCAAGTTTTATGAAAACAAAAGCAGCAAGTGTTTTCAGAGGCTGGTATATTTATAATATGCAAATCACATATTGCTAACATGGTTTCACGTTTTCCCCAAAATAATTATTAAACAGACCCAAAGAATTCCTCAAAGAATATAGAATATAATATCAGACTGATAAATATTTGCTAGAACCTGCTATCTGCAAAACACTGTTTTGCTCTGAGGTGCATAGGGGTGCAGAAAATTTGCCACCAACCATCTGCCCCTCCCTGTTTGTCTACTTTTAGAAAATTCTCTCCCTTGAAATGTCACGTCTCTGCTTTCCCCTAGCTGATAGCTTTACGCTATCACAGGGCCTCACAGCCTTGAGATTTAGAGTCAAGTGTTGAAGTACCACAATGCTATGAGGGAAAGGAAGGTAAAATGGATGGATCTTACGCTAGCACACAGGGACATGTCGCTTGTGCTCATACACACAGACACACACACACACACACACACACTAGATTTTATGGCATCAACCCAAAAGCCATCTCTTAGGACAGTAAAAAAAAAAAAAAAAAAGCTTCTCCTTTTAGCTCCCACTCTTGAAAAATATTTTAAGAATCTATCCAAATCCTTTTTGTTTCCTCTCAAATGCAGAACCTGTGAATGAGCATGATTTCAAGTCAATACAAAATACATAAGTTATCAGGGGATTTTTAGAAAAACCATTTATTTCCAAACATAGTTGTTAAGGTTACAGCAAGTAATAAAAATGCAGAGAGCATCTAGCTGTAGAGACAGGCATTGGGAACCCCCTACTGGTTTAGCCAGAGGAAAACGACCCCACAGTTTCACCCAGCAACAGCTGTGGGATCCAGATTACAAATTTCTCCCCAGGCAGTATGAATATGAGCTTGAAATATTCATCTCTCCTTCCAAAACAAATTTGCCAAGGCATTCCTGTCTCAATATGTCTATGAACTAAAACACACTACCCTCGGAGCAGAGCAAGTTGAATCCTAAATTCTTAGGAATTAAAGTATACGATGCTCAAGAGGGCACATATGAAAAGATTTTCCTTTGGAATCTCAAAATCAGTTGGCGGATGGTAGCAAGACCGAACAGAGATAAAGTCAAAGATTCTATCACTATTTCAGGTCCTTGAATCTCAAAAAGTAAACATATTTGTGGTTGGATTAATACTTTCCTTTTGGGAACCATTTCCAGCAAAAGGAAGGCACATTATTACACAATGTAGAAGAGTATCATATGTGTTGGTTTATAAATATCACGACAGAATTGGACGGAAACATCCAGACTAAACTACATGAAATCCAAATTCACAGTGGCTGGAAAATGCCTAATGTAGATGGAAGGTAAAATTCTGAACTGCCGGCCTCATCTAGGATTGTAATAAAAGTGAATTGTGAGTTTAAAAATATTGAATTATCCAGCTTTTTATTCTAATTTCAGTTCAACAAGTATTGAGTATATTCTATGTTCTTGATATTACAACAAGTCCCAGAAATACAAAGATGAAAGACACCTGCTCTGCCCTCGGGAAGCACACAGTCTAAGGGAAAACACACATGCAATAGCGTTAACATGACTCTAACAAAAGTCTGCATACAGTAAGGACTTCTAGGTTGTAGGTAAAGGAATTTAGCTTGTTAGTGCATTAGCCACATTTTAATAAACATAAACAAATAATCATCCTATCTGTCATCTCTGCATTAACAATTTCCAGCATTTTATTAACAATGTACTTTAACATGAACTATCTTATGTACCCTACACAAGAGTTCTATCAAATAAGCAGGTGATGAGAAAACTGAAACATCAATATATCTCCGATTTGGAAGTCATGTTAAATATCTTTAAAGTCTATCTGTGGGTAGTGCACACCCATGGTATTACACTAAGAAGGATTCTGAACTCCTGTTGAGTCTAATGTGAAAAAGTCCGCAATTGATTGAGAACGTCTGTTAGGGTTCGTAGGGGAGGGAGTGGCATAACCAGTGTCTGTATTTATGAATCATTTTCTATCCTATTCACAGCTGCTTTTAAAAGACTAATGGTAGCAACGACCCCTTAGCAGTTTCCTGCTGCCTTCTGAATACTGAAGACGAAGTGGTCTTATGTCTCTCCATCCAGATAATTCCAGGCCTTCGCTCCAGTCCGGAATGAGTTCCGGTGTTTTTTTTAGCTCCATAATTCCCTTCTCTGAATAATCGTACTTTATTCACAAAGGCCATTGTTATCCAAATTCTCTGAGTTTTACAAAGTAAATAATCCATTTTTAAGCATTTTCAAATGTTTCACCATAGTGAACCAAATTGCCCTCAATGTACATTTTGTCTTTTCATTGATATCAATATAACATTTTTACCAATACTGTGTTTGTTCAACCAGGGTTTTAATTTGTCTCTGACCACTCTTTTGCTCTCTTTTATTATCTTTTACTATATGGTTCATACTTGCCTACCCAACGCCACTAATGATTTCACAAATATTTCCAACAGCACGTTTTTCCCATAAAATGTTTTTATAAGAAAATCTGAACTCTGTGAAAGAAAATTTCAATACACATTGAAGAAAGAAAAATACACCATTTTTATTTTATGACATTCTCTAATTTTTAAAAATATATGTGGAGACTTTCTTTGCATACTAACATTAAGGAACTCAAATTGTCATCTTGGTTTCATCTCTATGAACATTAAAATCAGCAAGGAAGACATTTAGCCATTTCTACCCCAGCCATACCAAGAGATGGTTCTTATTTAGCATATGAACATGTGGTTCAAGTTACACTGATGTTATGGAGGACTGCTGGAGAAACACCCAAACCCAGAGGACGGAAGAATTCCTGCAGAAGAATACATACAGCACACTCCACTCCACCCATTCTTCTCCCAATACCATATTCGGTATTTTTAAAATACTGTTTAAGAGCTTTCAAATTCAAATTTGAACCTATTTCTCTGAAACTCCTATGGTCATTTCTTCTTCTTTTAGCTGCTGTAGGACTTAAGGCTGCATTCAGGTTCTTATCCTCTACTACACAGTCTCTTGCATAGTAAGTGCTCAGTAGATGATAATGGATTCTTGAACCGGAAAGAGGAATTTTTAGGTTATGGGTATGCTTAAGAAGAGAATTCCATTTCAGAGAAGATTCTCCAAGAAAACAGTTTTATGTGTATTCATAATGTGAATGCTGCAATGTTATTTATAGTAGTAAATGATTTAAGACTACATGAAAGTCTAAACACAGGAGATGGGTGATAAATCATGGTATGTCTAAATGATTGAATTTATGACAGCCGTTAAAATGTTTAGGATAAAAACTGTCATTTAATATCAAGTGAAAAAACCAAGATACATGACTTTTTGTAGTGTTATCATAACATATAAATATGATTTTTCATAAAATATACAGGTAAATTATGCCAAATATTAATAGCAGTTGCAACTATATAGTCTACTTAAAATTTTGGGGGGTATTTTGTAAACTTTTCTATAAGAAATACAAATTTTTTTTTTTTTTTTCTGTACGCGGGCCTCTCACTGTTGTAGCCTCTCCCACTGCGGAGCACAGGCTCCTCCAGACGCGCAGGCCTGGCGGCCATGGCTCACGGGCCCAGCCGCTCCGCGGCATGTGGGATCTTCCCGGACCGGGACACGAACCCGCGTCCCCTGCATAGGCAAGCGGACTCTCAACCACTGCACCACCAGGGAAGCCCACAAATTGCTTTTTTAATGAGGAAAATGTTTCCACAAAAAGTTTTAAACTTCCCAAAGAATAATTTCTCTGGTGAGTAGCATGAAATAAATGATTCCAGTACTGAACCGTTAGTTGCACAGTGAAATCTGATTGGTGAGTCATCACAGAGGAGGTTTTCTTCCTTTGGCTTCCAGAGCTGAGACCAGGAGGGTCCAGATATGTTATGCCAGTAATGTATCTAGTTATTGGCAAAACAGCAGCCCCAATAGAAACATTCCACGGAAGAGGGTTTCCAAAATGACTAAAATGTATACAGAAAGATATTTGGTCAATAATTTGTATCATAGAATAAGATAATAGTAATGTCAAAGGAAAACACATCTTTTATTTTGCCACTGTTATACTGCACAGTTTACCTTCCAAGACAGTGCACTCCAAGTTAAGAGTGTTAACAGGGATAGAAAAAGCTATGCATTCCTAAGTGTACTTATTTTTTAACTTCTTTATTGATGTAATATTAGTAAATGACAAACACCACCTAATTTAAATACACAATTTGATGAGTTTTGACATATGTATACACCCATGAAACCATTAATACAATCAAAGTAATGAACATGTCCATCATTCCCAAAGATTTCCTTATCTTTTTATAAATCCTCTCTCCTACCTCTCCTCACTCCACCCACATACCCTGTCCCCAGATTAGTTTGTCACTATAGATTATAGACTAATCTGTCACTCTGGATTTGTTTGCACTTCCTAGAATTTGATATAAATAGAATTATATTGAGTACTCTATTTTTACTTGCTTCATTCACTCAGCATAATTAGTTGGAGATTAATTCATGATGTAGAATATATCAACAGTTCATTCATTTTTATTGCCGAACAGAATTCCATTATATAAGTTTTTGTATAGAATAATTATATTGCATACATTATAAAATTATGTTAATTTTATTGTATAAATATTTATTATATAAAAATACTATGTATGTAAAATTATATTAGAAACATGTATAAGATACAAGTTTATCAATTCACTTTTTTTATTTGTTTAGAGGTTTTGGCAATTAAACATCAAGTTTTTTTGAAGAGTCCTCTACAAGTCTTTGCATGGACATAGGCTTTTATTTCCCTCCACCTAGAGTGGACTGTCTAGATCACATGGTATGGGTGTGTGTAACTTTTTAAGAAACTGCCAAACTCTTTCTCAGAGTGTTGATAGCTGTACTATTCTCTTCAGTATTATATGAGGGCTCCAGTTACTCTACATCCTGGGAATTGTCAGCACTTAGGATGCTCTGTCTTTTTAAATTTAGCCATCCTAATAGATGCGTGGTGGTATCTCATTACAGTTTTAATTTGCATTTCTTTAATGACAAGTCATGCTGTGTATTGTTTCATTTGCTTATTTGCCACAATAGCATATCTGTTTGGGTCTATTCAAATCTTTTGCCCACTTTTTAAAAAAAATGAGTTGTTCTCTTTTTATTGAGTTTTGGGAGGTTTTTATATATTCTGGATATAAGTTCTTCATCATATGCATGATTTAAAATTTTTTCTCTTTACCATAATACCATTACCATAATTATGGTAATAGATTATTATGTGAAATGTAGTTTTCTTCTTGTTTCTTGTACTTGGGATTCATTGATATTGTTGATATGTGGATTCATAGATTTCATCAAATTTGGAATTTTTTCAGTCTTTACTTTTTCAAATATTTTTTCCAGTCCCTATCCTCTGTCTTTGAGCACTCTGATTACAAGCATATTAGACACTTGAAATTGTTCCATATCTCACTGATTCTCTATTCATTTAAAAAAATTCTCCTTTATTTCTGTGTATCATCTTAATAATGTCTATTCCCAAGCCTTCATGCTTGCTAATTTTTACATCTGGAGTGTTAAATTTTCACAAATCCCATCTAGTGTATTACTCAAGTCAAACATTTTAGTTTACATTTATAGAAATGCAATTTTTGTCTCTTTTTATGTCTTCCATGTCTATACTTAAATTTTGAACATAAAGAATAGGGTTATGATAACTATTTAATGTTTTTATTTGCTAATTCTAACATCTATGTCAGCTCTGGCTTTTAATTGATTTTTTTCCTGTCATTATGAGTCATATTTTTCTATTACTTTGTCTGTTTAATCATTTTTTATTGAATTCCAGCATTGTGAACTTCACTTTGCTAGATGCTGGATATTTTTGTATTGTCATAAATATTCTTGAGCTTTGTTCTGGGTCACAGTTAATTTACTTGGATACTGTTTGTTCTTGCTTTTAAGATTTATTAGGCAAGACTGGAGAAGTGTTTTAGACCAATTATTTCCTATGATTGATGAAGACACTTCAGTGAGCTCCACCTGATGCCCTACGAATCATGAAGTTTTTGAGTCTGGCTGGAGAGAAGAGAGGTTGCCATGCACTGTCACCTTAACCTGTTCGGGGGGTTCTTTCCCTGGCCTTGGGTAGTTTCCTCACTCCCGTTCACTCATTAGCACTCTGCTAAAGAAATAAAGGGACTGGCTCAGATCTTTGTGTCCTCTTTCTGTGCAGCTCTCTCCTCTGCAGCACTTTAGGGAGGTAAACTCCAGGCAGCTTTTTGTCCTCAAACTCTCAGCTTTGTCTCTTCAACTCAGGGTGTTGGCCAGACTCTGCCTCAGTTCTGCCTTCATACTCTATGGCCTGGAAATCCTCTCAACACAGAAATCTAGGGAAATTCATAAGGCACACAACATTTCTCCCCATCTTTCAGGCAACACTGTCCTACATTGACTGATGCTAGTGCCTTGATAACCTTTATTCCATATATTTTGTCCATCTGCATTTTTTATTTTTCAGGTTCAGTGATAATTCTGTTCCCAGCTACTCCATCTTAGTTGGAAATGGATATTCCTAAGTGTATTCATTCTGATCCTAAACAACAACCAGTAAGTCTCAGCATTCTGAGTACTGAATAAGCAACCACAATGTTCGTACAATCACATACAATCATGGAGTCTCAACTATTCCTCTGTGAAATAACCCATACATAAAGAAAAAAAAAGATGTCTTTGACCTGAACTGTTGTTGTTGTTTAATGGGTATTGCTTTCAGTAAATATTTTACACTCTTTTTAAAAATTGCTTTTTAAAATTAATATTTTTCATACTGTTCTTGAGTAGTGATATTCGTTAAAGTGCTGTGCATTAAATTTGTTTTGCACTGCCAAGTTAAAGCCCTTTTCAATAGACTATAAAGGTAAATCTAGAAATTACTTATTTTACATTTATTTCTTTTTAAAATCCAGGATGGACCTGGGTGCCTCGGAGCCCCTGTCTTTGGGCCCCAGCCTGCGGTCTCTGGCTGTGTGTAAGGCAAGATGTTGAAATGCAGCTTGCAGAACCAGGATGCTCAATTGTAAGATGCTGTCACAAATGTGGAGAAGTATTTTGGAGAGCTGTGCTAAATCTTTGCTGCTTATGTGCAGAAAACTGCCAGACTGGGATACAAAGCAGAGCTCCTGGTGAATGAAATCAATGTGTATGTCTCTACAGAGACCCCAAATTTAAAGCAGGGCCTGAAAAACTTTGCTGACGAGTTTGCCAAACTTCAGGATTATTGACAAGCAGACGTTGAAAGACTTGAAACCAAAGTAGTTGAACATTTGAAAGCTTATGGAACCATTGTAGAAATGAAGCGAGATGACCTCAAAGTAACATTAACAGCAAGGAATCAAGAAGCTTTTCAACAGTTAACTCAGAAAGAATATGTCAGAGAAACCCATCTGACTGATATGTTATTTCACAGGCAGAAACTGAATTACAAAGAGCTACAAGGGATGCTACCTGAACAACTTGTCATTTGGAGGAAACTATTGACAATTTTGAAAAGCAGAAAATAATGGATATAAAGACTATATTTTCAGAATTTATCATTATTGAAATGTTATTTCACAGCAAAGCTTTAGAGTTCTACACTGCTTCCTACCAAAATACACAACAGATTGATGAAGAAGATTTAGAGGTTTTCCAAAAGTCTCTGTATCCACCAGATTATTTATGTCATTTAGTTATCGTCAGAGCAAATTCAAAGTCACCTCTTCAGGGATCACTGTCAGCTAAGTGTTTATCTGGAGCAGAACAGGTAACTATTTGTTGACTAAGAAAGGATCAACAAGCAGAAGAGGACGATGAAGAAGATGAAGACTTAGACGTTATAGAAGAAGAAAATTAAATTTCTTAAGTAAACTTTGCATTTCCATTTTCATCTTAAACGACTTGAAATCCAGATTTACTAAAACTGTAGAACTTTACACTGGATTCATATGTTAAACCTCAAAATGAAATCCTACTGGAAATGGAGAAACTATTAAAGGAAATTTATGCTGACCAATAAATAAATAAATAAAATTCAGGATGTGTCCATGTAAACTTTATTTTAGAAGAATAAACAGGGAGACACCTTCAAGATGGCAGAGGAGTAAGACGTGGAGATCACCTACCTCTCCACAAATACATCAAAAATACCTCTACATGTGGAGCAAATCCTACAGAACACCTACTGAATGCTGGCAGAAGACCTCAGACTTCCCAAAAGGCAAGAAAATCTCCATGTACCTGGATAGGGCAAAAGAAAAAAAATAGAGACAAAAGAATAGGGATGGGACCTGTACCTTTGGGAGGGAGCTGTGAAGGAGGAAAAGGAGCCCCTCCTAGGGAGCCCCTCCTAGGGAGCTCTGAAGGAGGAAAAGCGCCCCTCCTAGGGAGCCCCTTCACTGGTGCGGACGGGCAGTGGGCGGGGGGAGAGCTTCAGAGCCACGGAGGAGAGCGTAGCAACAGGGATGTAGAGGGCAAAGCAGAGAGATTCCGCCACAGAGGATCATTGCCAATAAGCGCTCACCAACCTGAGACACTTGTCAGCTCACCTGCTGAGGCGGGTGGGGGCTGGGAGCTGAGGTTGGGCTTCGGAGGTCAGACCCCAGGGAGAGGACTGGGGTTGGCTGTGTGAAGACAGCCTGAAGGGGGCTACTGCGCAACAGCTAGCTGGGAGGGAGTCCGGGAAAAAGTCTGGACCTGCCTAAGAGGCAAGAGACCATTGTTTCAGGGTGCACGAGGAGAGGGGATTCCTTCTCCATCTGCCCACAGAAGGCAGAGCACCACCAAAATGAGATCCAGAGGACACAAGCTGAAGCTATCAGCTCTGACACAAGAGACAGGCATGAACCACCAAAGCTGCTGCTGCAGCCACCAAGAATCCTGTGTGCAAGTACAGATCACTACCCAGACTCCCCCCAAGAGCCTGTGCAGCACGCCACTGCCAGGGTCCCGTGATCCAGGGACAACTTCCTCGGGAGAACACACAGCATGCCTCAGGCTGTTGCAATGTTATACAGGTCTCTGCTGCCGCAGGCTCACCCCACATTCCAATTATGACTACAGTACCCCTCCCTCTCCTTGGCCTGAGTGAGCAAGAGAGCCCTAATCAGCTTCTGCTTTAACCTACTCCTGTCTGGGCAGGGAACAGACCCCTGAGGGTGGCCTACACACAGAGGCATGACCAAAACCAAAGCTAAACCCCAGGAGCTGTGAGAAAATGAAGAGACAGGGAAATTTCTCTTTGTAGCCTCAGGAGCAGCAGCTTAAATCCCCACAGTCAACTTGATAAACCCCGTATCTGATGAATACCTGAATAGACAATGAATGTTCCCAAAATTGAGGGGGTGGACTTTGGAACCAACTGTAGACTTCGAATTTGCTTTCTGCGTCTAATTTGTTTCTGGTCTCATGTTTATCTTAGTTTAGTTTTTAGGGCTTATTATCATTGGTGGATTTGTTTTTTGGTTTGGTTGCTCTCTTTCTTATTTTTTTCCTTTTTCCCTTTTTGTGAGTGTCTATGTGTATGCTTCTTTGTGTGATTTTGTCTGTTTAGGTTTGCTTTTCCCATTTGTCCTAGGGTCTGTTTGTTTGTTTGTTTTCTCTCTTCCTTTTATTCTGAGCCCTGTGGCAGGGTCTTGTTGATTCAGCCAGGTGTTGGGACCGAGCCTCTGAGGAGGGAGGGCCAACTACAGGACATTGGACCACCAGAGACCTCCCAGCCCCATGTAATATCAATCAGTGAAAGCTCTCCCGGAGATCTTTATCTAAAAACTAAGCGACAAATAACATACAAGGGAAACCCCATATGGTTAACAGCTGACCTTTCAGCAGAAACTCTGCAAGCCAGAAGGGAGTGGCAGGACATATTTAAAGTGATGAAAAGGAAAAACCTACAACCAGGATTACTCTACCCAGGAAGGATCTCATTCAGATTCGATGGAGAAATTAAAAGCTTTACAGACAAGCAAAAGCTAAGAGAATTCAGCACCACCAAACCAGCTTTACAACAAATACTAAAGGAACTTCTCTTGGCAGCAAACACAAGAGAAGGAAAAACCTATAATAACAAACCCCAAACAATTAAGAAAATGCTAATAGGAACATACATATCGATAATTACTTCGAATGTAAATGGATTAAATGCTCCAACCAAAAGACACAGACTGGCTGAATGGATACAAAAACAAGACCTGTATATATGCTGTCTACAAGAGACCCACTTCAGTCCTAGGGACACATACAGACTGAAAGTGAGGGGATGAAAAAAGATATTCCATGCAAATGGAAATCAAAAGAAAGCTGGAGTAGCAATACTCATATCAGACAAAATAGACTTTAAAATAAAGGCTATTACAAGAGACAAAGAAGGACACTACATAATGATCAAGGGATCAATCCAAGAAGAAGACATAACAATTGTAAATATTTACGCACTCAACATAGGAGCACCTCAATACATAAGGCAAATGCTAACAGCAATAAAAGGGGGAATTGACAGTATCAATAATAGTATGGGACTTTAACACCCCACTTTCTCCAATGGACAGGTCATCCAAAATGAAAATAAAGAAGGAAACACAAGCTTTAATAGGCACATTAGACCAGATAGACTTAATTGATATTTATAGGACTTTCCATCCAGAAAAAACAGAATACACTTTCTTCTCAAGTGCTCATGGAACATTCTCCAGGATAGATCATATCTTGGGTCACAAATCGAGCCTTGGTAAATTTAAGATTATTGAAATCATATCAAGTATCTTTTCTGACAGCAATGTTATGAGACTAGATATCAATTACAGGAAAAAGATTGTAAAAAGTACAAACACGTGGAGGCTAAACAATATGTTACTAAATAACCAAGAGAATGCTGAAGAAATCAAAGAGAAAGTCAAAAAATACCTAGAAACAAATGACAATGAAAACACGATGACCCAAAACCTATGGGATGCAGCAAAAGCAGTTCTAAGAGGGAAGTTTATAGCAATACAATCCTACCTCAAGAAACAAGAAACAGCTCAAATAAACAACGTAACCTTACACTTAAAGCAATTAGAGAAAGAAGAACAAAAAAATCCCCAAACTTAGCAGAAGGAAAGAAATCATAAAGATCAGATCTGAAATAAAGGAAAAAGAAATGAAGGAAATAGTAACAAATATCAATAAAATGAAAAGCTGGTTCTTTGAGAAGATAAACAAAATTGATTAAACCACTAGCCAGACTCATCAAGAAAAAAAGGGAAAAGACTCAAATTAATAGAATTAGAAATGAAAAAGAAGAAACAACTGACACTGCAGAAATACATAGGATCATGAGAGACTACTACAAGCAACTATATGCCAATAAAATGGACAACCTGGAAGAAATGGACAAATTCTTAGAAAAGTACAACCTTCCAAGACTGAACCAGGAAGAAATAGAAAATATGAAGAGAACAATCACAAGCACTGAAATTGAAACTGTGATCAAGAATCTTCCAACAAAGAAAAGCTCAGGACCAGATGGCTTCACAGGTGAATTCTATCAAACAGTTAGAGAAGAGCTAAGACCTATCCTCCTCAATGTCTTCCAAAATATAGCAGAGAGAGGAACACTCCCAAACTCATTCTACGAGGCCATCATCACCCTGACACCAAAACCAGACAAAGATGTCACAAAAAACGAAACTATAGGCCAATATCACTGATGAACATAGATGCAAAAATCCTCAAAAAATACTAGCAAACAGAATCCAACAGCACATTTCAAGGATCATACACCATGATCAAGTGGGATTTTTCCCAGTAAATACAGGGATTCTTCAATATACACAAATCAATCAATGTGATACACCATATTAACAAATTGAAGGAGAAAAACCATCTGATCATCTCAATAGATGCAGAAAAAGCTTTTGACAAAATTTAACACCCATTTATGAAAAAACTCTCCAGAAAGTGGGCATAAAGGGAACCTACCTCAATATAATAAAGGCCATTTATGACAAACCCACAGCCAACATCATACTTAATGGTGAAAAACTGAAACCATTTCCTCTAAGATCAGGAAGAAGACAAAAATAGCCACTCTCAGCACTATCATTCAACATCATTTTGGAAGTTTTAGCCACGGCAATCAGAGAAGAAAAAGAGATAAGAGGAATCCAGATCAGGAAAGAAGAAGTAAAAGTGTCACTGTTTGCAGATAACATGATACTATACATAGAGAATCCTAAAGATGCTACCAGAAAACTACTAGAGCTAATCAATGAATTTGGTAAAGTAGCAGGATGTGAAATTAATTCACAGAAATCGCTTGCATTCCTATACATTAACAATGAAAAATCTGAAAGAGAAATTAAGGAAACACTCCCATTTACCATTGCAATGAAAAGAATAAAATACCTAGGAATAAACCTTCCTAAGGAGACAAAAGGCCTCTATGTAGAAAGCTATAAGACAACGATGGAAGAAATTAAATACGATACAAACAGGTGGAAAGATAGACCATGTTCTTGGATTGGAAGAAACACCACTGTGAAAATGACTATAATACTGAAAGCAATCTACAGATTCAATGCAATCCCTATCAAGCTACCAATGACATTTTTCACAGAATTAGAACAAAAATTTTACAATTTGTATGGAAACACAAAGACCCTGAATAGCCAACGCAATCTTGATAGAGAAAAACAGAGCTGGAGGAATCAGGCTCCCTGACTTCAGACCACACTACAAAGCTACTGTAATCAAGACAGTATGGTACTGGCATAAAAACATAAATATAGATCAGTGGAACAGGATTGAAAGCCCAGAGATAAACTCATGCACCTTGGTCACCTTATCTTTGACAAAGGAAGCAAGAATATACAATAGAGAGAAGACAGCCTCTTCAATTAATGGTGCTGGGAAAACTGGACAGCTACATGTAAAAGAATGAAACTAGAACACTTCCTAACACCATACACAAAAACAAACTCAAAATGGATTAAAGACCTAAATGTAAGGCCAGACACTATAAAACTCTTAGAGGAACACATAGGCAGAACACTCTATGACATAAATCACAGCAAGTTCCTTTTTGATCCACCTGCTAGAGAAATGGAAATAAAAACAAAAATAAACAAATGGGACCTAATGAAACTTAAAAGCTTTAGCACAGTAAAGGAAACTATAAACAACATGAAAAGACAACCCACAGAATGGGAGGAAATATTTGCAAATGAAGCAACTGACAAAGGATTAATCTCCAAAATATACAAGCAGCTCATGCAGCTCAATGTCACAAAAAATAAGCTACCCAATCCAAAAATGGCAGAAGACCTAAATAGACATTTCTCCAAAGTAGACATACAGATTTCTCACAAACATATGAAAAGATGCTCAACATCACTAATCATTAGAGAAATGCAAATCAAAACTACAGTGAGGTATCACCTCACACCGGTCAGAATGGCCATCATTAAAAAATCTAGGAACAATAAATTCTGGAGAGGGTGTGGAGAAAAGGGAACCCTCTTGCACTGTTGGTGGGAATGTAAATTGATACAGCCACTATGGAGAACAATACGGAGGTTCCTTAAAAAAGTAAAAATAGAACTGCCATATGACCCAGCAGCCCACTACTGGGCATATACCCTGAGAAAACCATAATTCAAAAAGATACATGTTCCACAATGTTCACTGCAGCACTATTTACAAGAGCCAGGACATGGAAGCAACCTAAGTGTCCATCGACAGATGAATGGATAAAGAAGATGTGGCACATATATACAATAAAATATTATTCAGCCATAATAAGAAATGAAATTGAGTTATTTGTAGAGATGGATGGAACTAGAGTCTGTCATACAAAGTGAAGTAAGTCAGAAAGAGAAAAACAAACACCATATTCTAACACATATATATGGAATCTAAAAAAAAAACGGAGGTTCTGATGAACCTAGGGGTAGGACAGGAATAAAGACTCAGATGTAGAGAATGGACTTGAAGACATGGGGAGGGGGAACGGCAAGCTGGGACGAAGTGAGAGAGTCGCATGGACGTATATACACTACCAAATGTAAAATAGAAAGCTAGTGGGAGGCAGTTGCATAGCACAGGGAGGTCAGCTCTGTGCTTTGTGACCACCTAGAGGGGTGGCATAGGGAGGGTGGGAGGGAGGCTAAAGAGGGAGAGGATATAGGGATATATGTATACATGTAGCTGATTCACTTAGTTATACAGCAGAAACTAACACAACATTGTAAAGAAATTATACAATTATACCCCAATAAAGATGTTAAGAAAAAAACAAGAGTTATGCCATGACAAACATAGAGCACATGAACCTAAATTTTATCCTTGACTCAGCTCTCTGGGCATTCTGCTGATCTGCTAAGTTATTAATATGGCTTAACTTGCTCTTGGTGAACTCATTCTGCTTATCAGTGCCCATCTTTTCTATGGGCTTACATGTCATCTAATCAATACCAGTCCATTCTTAGTTTGAAAAAATCAAAATAAAATTTACTCTTCTATATATATTAAAATATATTATTTCTACCATTTTGAAAATTTGACAACTGCTATATTCTAGGCTTGAGGCAACTCTGATCTTCATGACTTCGTGGAGCAGGTTCTGTCATTCTCTTGAATGGAGTTCACCCAGGTCTGGCAAATGGTCTTCATTATAAACGTTCAGATTTTATCCTACTATATTTTCACACGTGATAGTTTCTCTGTTCTTTCCAAGCATGTCATGGGGGTCAAGGAGTCCCACAGCCCCACTCGCAATAACTCCAACCTTTTCCCAGCATTGCCCTTTCTGGGGTCTAGTTCTCTGAAATAGAGATAGCTAATAGAGATAATGCATTTTTTCCTTTAACCTTTTCTATGAATTTCAGACCATTCTGGGTTTTATTCTTCCCTGAACAGATTTTACTTTTTATAGACACTCAATAAATACATGTAAAAAATTTTTAAATAATAAAAAAGAAGAAGGAACAGGCCAAAACAATAGGAATATTTTATAATAAAGAAATCATAATTTTGTGTAGATAAAACATACTAACTCATAGAACTTCATATCAGATGCTTAGACTATACCTACAGGTAAAAATCACTTTAACTGCTTTGCCTGAGTTGATTGCTTGCTGTTTCAAACTCCCTGGCAATTCAGTTAAATTGGTTAGACCATTATATAATATGAAACTGACAGGTTGCTTCACTGAACTGACTCACCGAGTCAACCAAAAGTTGAACTGGTTGTATATGGAGCCATAAGACAATCTGGGAATAGTCTCATACTGGGTGCTGTGGGGCTTGGAGAGCACTAAAAAAAAATTTGTGAATCCTTTCTTTTCCTGTGATGTTTTTACCAAAGGATTTTGAAGATACAACAGTATTAAAGCTCCTTAGAGCTAAGGTGTCTTTGTTATCTGAAGAAATATAGTCATGATTGCAAATAGTCTATAACATGCATTTTAAAAATATCTTTATTGGAGATAATGTTGTGTTAGTTTCTGTTGTACAACCAAGTGAATCAGCTATATGTATACATGTATCCCCATATCCCCTCCCTCTTGAGCCTCCCTCCCACCTTCCCTATCCTACCCTTCTAGGTCATCACAAAGCATCGAGCTGATCTCCCTGTGCTATACAGTAGCTTCCCACTAGGTATCCATTTTACATTTGGTAGTGTATATATGTCAATGCTACACTCTAACTTTTTTCCAGCTTGCCCTTCCTCCATTGTGTTTTCAAGTCCATTCTCTATACCTGCATCTTTATTCCTGTCCTGACACTAGGTTCATCAGTACTGTTTTTTTAGATTCCATATATGTGCATTAGCATACAGTATTTGTTTTTCTCTTTCTGACTGACTTCACTCTGTATGATAGACTCTAGGTCCACCCACCTCATTACAAATAACTCAATTTCTTTCCTTTTTATGACTGACTAATATTCCATTGTATATATGTGCCACATCTTTATCCATTCATCTGTTGATGGACATTTAGGTTGCTTCCATGTCCTGGCTCTTGTAAATAGTGCTGCAGTGAACATTGTGGCACATATATCTTTTTGAATTATGGTTTTCTCAGGGTATATGCCGAGTAGTGGGATTGCTGGGTCGTATGGTAGTTCTACTTTTACTTTTTTAAGGAGCCTCCGTATTGTTCTCCATAGTGGCTGTATCAATTTACATTCCCACCAACAGTGCAAGAGGGTTCCCTTTTCTCCACACCTTCTCCAGCATTTGTTGTTTGTAGGTTTTTTGATGATGGCCATGCTGACTGGTGTGAGGTAATTTTGTAGTTTTGATCTGCATTTCTCTAATAATTAGTGATGTTGAGCAACTTTTCATGTGCCTCTTGCCATTTGTATGTCTTCTTTGGAGAAATGTCTGTTTAGGTCTTCTGCCCATTTTTGGATTGGGCTGTTTGTTTTTTTGATATTGAGCTGCATGAGCTGCTTGTATATTTTGGAGATTAATCCTTTGTCAGTTGCTTCATTTGCAAGTATTTTCTACCATTCTGAGGGTGTCTTTTCATGTTGCTTATGGTTTCCTTTGCTGTGCCAAAGCTTTTAAGTTTCATTAGGCCCCATTTGTTTATTTTTGTTTTTATTTCCATTTCTCTAGCAGGTGGATCCAAAAAGATCTTGCTGTGATTTATGTCATAGTGTTTTGCCTTTGTTTTCCTCTAAGAGTTTGATAGTGTCTGGCCTTACACTTAGGTCTTTAATACATTTTGAGTTTATTTTTGTGTATGGTGTTAGGAAGTGCTCTAATTTCATTCTTGTACATGTGGCTGTCCAGTTTTCCCAGCACCACTTATTGAAGAGGCTGTCTTTTCTCAATTGTATATTCTTGCCTCCTTTATCAAAGATAAGGTGACCATAGGTGCATGGGTTTATCTCTGGGCTTTCAATCCTGTTCCATTGATCTATATTTCTGTTTTTGTGCCAGTACCATACAGTCTTGATGACTGTAGCTTTGTAGTATAGTCTGAAGTCTGGGAGCTTGATTCTTCCAGCTCCATTTTTCTTTCTCAAGATTGCTTTGGCTATTTGGGGTCTTTTGTGTTTCCATACAAATTGTAAAAATTTTTGTTCTAGTTCTGTGAAAAATGCCATTGGTAGCTTGATAGGGATTGCACTGAGTCTGCAGATTGCTTTCGGTACAATAATCATTTTCACAATGTTGATCTAATCTAAGAGCATGGTTTATCTTTCCATCTGTTTGTATCATCTTTGATTTCTTTCATCAGTGTCTTATAATTTTCTGCATACAGTTCTTGTGCCTCCTTAGGTAGGTTTATTCCTAGGTATTTTATTCTTTTCTTTGCAATGGTAAATGGGAGTGTTTCCTTAATTTCCCTTTCAAATTTTTTGTTGTTAGTATATAGGAAAGCAAGAGATTTCTGTGTGTTAGTTTTATATCATGCTACTTTACCAAATTCATTGATTAGCTCTAGTAGTTTTCTGGTGGCATCTTTAGGATTTTCTATGTATAGCATCATGTCATCTGCAAACAGTGACAGTTTTACTTATTGTTTTCCAGTTTGGATTCCTTTTATTTCTTTTTCTTCTCTGATTGCCATGGTTAGGACTTCCAAAACTATGTTGAATAATAGTGGTGAGAGTGGGCAACCTTGTCTTGTTCCTGATCTTAGAGGAAATGCTTTCAGTTTTTCTCCATTGAGAATGATACAGCATGCATTTTGCATCATGGTACCAAGTGAGGAAATCACACCTAGAACTTAGAATAACCCTGTCTTGACATCATAAACAGGGCACTGATATTAACTAAGTTAAACACACTAGTAAGAAACTGGGCTAATATTTACCAAAAGACCACTGCAAAGCTGGAGTAGAAATTCCGAATGACATTCAATAAATGGATTAGTGTGTTTGTGCTGGATTTACAAAGTATATCTTGGCACTCCTTGTCATTGAAATGTCAGTAAGCACTACAGTACCAATAGGCCTGCTTCAAACTTCTTCCTAATAGCTAGAATTGAGGTTTTTGCTTAGAATGTTATTTTGTGGTTTGAGGCTTTGACAAACTAACTTGGAAGAACAGCACAATTTCTTTGAAATCTTGTAGTTTAAAGTGGCATTGACAATTGCACCTTCACTATTCCACTTTCTCTCCTAACTCTGCATGTTCTTGTTAAGAAAGAAACAATACTGGCTGAAGTGAGCATTAGAAAGGAAGTAACATGTTCTAAGACAGGGGCTGGGGTAAAAGTAAGAGGAAACTACGATCTAAATGCCATGTTTCTTATGCTCACATAATTTGAGTTAGAAAATAGTTTAACAGTCAGCTAATACATTTCCTAATTTTACAGATATTCTAGGAAGTGAAGTCACTCCACACAGAGACAAGATAAAAGCCTATCCAAGCAGGTCTACTGTTAGTTATTTCTCAGTCTTACCTGGTAGATCACCAGACTGGTTGACACTGATATTTCCTCCTCTCTGCCACTCAGCAGGCTTTCTAAAGGGGAAAGATACTGGCTGTGGCTGGCAGCGGTGTCTCTTTGTCCCTCTGCATGACACTCTCTTCCTTTTCCAAGGGATTTTGCTGGGAGAATTCCACAGCTCCCCACCAGTGTAGAGCCAGTGCTTCAGGGAAACACAGAGTAACTTGTGCTTATCAAAAACAAAGACCTGGAGTTCTCAGATAGGGAAGGCAGTTTAGGGAGGGGTTAAGAGCACAGACTTTGGTGTGAATCACATGGATTGTTGTGTGAGATTGTTTAAGCTATTTTTAAAGTAATAATTGGTTTGGTCTCATAATATCAAGTAAAGACTTTTCCGTGTGTAAATTACTTGACATAGTATCTGTTAAAAAATATTATCCATTGTTACTATATAATCAAATAGGATTACCCACCTCAATGTTTCTTTTCTTTACCAAACCTAACTGTGATCTGATAGCCTTTCATTTTACTGATTCACAATGGAAAAAAAAAAAAAGGATATTTGTACAGCTAACAAATTTGGTGAGGCAACTAGGTTTTCGTGTATCAAATATAAAGTATTTAAAAAACATCATTTCAGAATCAATACCATATTGTTATCCGAGTTCTGTGTCATATCTGTATGGGGCCACAGGCTTCTCAAAGAATTATGGGCTTGAAAAATAACAGCAATGGAGCTACATAGCATGTATGCTGGTGATGGCAGTGACCCATAAGTATCTGGAGTTAGTGAGATGGCTTTTCCCACCTCTTTACCCTTCTGTACACCATTTTGTTTGCTTGTTTGTTTGTTTTTTTAAGCAAGCTGGATTCAAAGGACTGAGAGCCATATGTCTCATTGATAACGGCTCTTGAAGACTCAATGTAACAGCTGAATTAGGAAAAGTGATGTGGTAAGAAAGAAAAGTCTGATAATCACTGAATCAATCAATGTCAAGTATCTTTGCTTCCTGTACTGAAACCAGAGAAATGTTATGTTGGAATATTATATAAATAAATTCTTTTCCTTCATGTATTTTTAAAGATCTTTTTTTAACATCTTTATTGGAGTATAATTGCTTTACAATATTGTGTTAGTTTCTACTGTATAACAAAATGAATCAGCTATATGTTTTAAAGATATTTTGATGAATGAATTATTAAATTCCTGAATGAAGGTAAGGAAGATGGAACAAATTTATTCTTCTCTATAAGGTGTGTTTGGACATGCTGCAAAATGAATGGCTCTCAGCCTTCAGAAAGTGTGTTCTTCCCCCACAGTGTGCCTCTCTTTTGCTGTGATGCCACATGTGACACAAAACACAATTAGCCTTTCAGTTGGGCTCTGCATTTTTCTGATCTTCTAACAACTGGGTGTCAGATATCTCAATGTATAACCAACCACTCACAACAAGATTATACATTAGACTCTGTGCTATCTATTTTTATGAAAGATTTCTGAAAGCTAAAAGGAATAAATTAACTCTGCCAAATCTGTGATAAAGTTTCTTGCTCTGATTGTTAATAATATTTCCATGACTGTACAGTTAATAGCCATCAAGGAAAAGACCACTTACAGTATCTTAAAAGGCGGACACTGATAGTTATATAACATACATTTGATTCTTGGGGCTATATAGTCATATTTGCTCTAGACTAAATATTGTGGTAGTATCTAATAGCAAGCTGTAAAATAACTATCAGAGTAAATCTTTTTGAATGCAATGTAAACACAAACCAACAATGCAAAACCAGGTAGAGAAGTTTTATTTAAAATTCTCAGATTTTAACCATCTGACGCCTGTTTTCCTCTGAGTGGTATTTTAGTGTTAACACTTCTGTGTCCATATTTTGTAGAAATGTATAGGCTGGTGAATGTTTGGGAGTAGAGACGTTGTCTGTCTTTTTCACCATTAACTTCACCACTGAGGAAAATGTCTGGCACAAAGATATTCAAAAGATACCTATTTATTATTAAATAAACAGTACATATCAAAAACTGTGGAACATGTACAATAGTGTATATTTTATTTTTTAATTAATTAATTTTTATTGAGGTAACATTGACTTATAACATTATATAAACTATATTATATATATAATGTATACAACATTATATTTCTACTTCTGTATACCTTACAACATGCTTACCACCCAAAATTTAGTTTCTATCTGTCACCATACAGTTGAATTCCTTTACCCATTTACTAGTGGTTACTCTCTGCCACTACTCTGTTCTCTGTATCTACTTGTTTGTTTTTATTTGGTTTGGTTTATTCATTTATTTTGTTTTGTTTGTTTGTTTATTAGTTTTTGTATTCCACATATGAGTGAAATCATACAGTAATTGTCTTTCTCCATCTGACTTATTTCACATAGTATAACACCCTCAAGGTCCATCCATGTTGTGACAAATGGCAAGATTTCATCTTTTTTTATGGATATATATATATATATATATGCTCCGCGGCATGTGGGATCCTCCCAGACCAGAGCTTGAACCCGTGTCCCCTGCATTAGCAGGCAGATTCTCAACCACTGCACCACCAGGAAAGCCCCCATTTGTTTATTTTTACTTTTGTTTCCCTTGCCTGAGGAGACATTTCTAGAAAGCTATTGCTAAGACCAATGTCAGAGTGTACTGCCAATATTTTCTTCTAAGAAATTTATGGTTTCTGGTCTTACATTCAAGTCTTTAACTCATTTGGAGTGAATTTTTGTGTATGGTGTGAGATAGTGGCCCAGTTTCATTTCTTTGCATGCAGCTGTCCAGTTTTTCCAGTGCCATTTATTGAAGAGAATATCCTTTCTCCATTGTATGGTTTTTGCTCCTTTATTATAAATTAATTGTCTCATATAAGTGTGGGCTCTACTGATGTATGTATCTGTTTTTCTGTCAATACCGTGCTGTTTTGATTACTATGGCTTTGTGATGTAGTTTGAAGTCAAGAAGTGTGATACCTGCAGCTTTGTTCTTTTTTCTCAAAGTTGCTTTGGCTATTCAGGATCTGCTGTGGTTCCATATACATTTTAGGATTTTTGGTTCTATTTCTGTGAAAAATGTCCTTGGTATTTTGATAAGGATTTCATTGAATCAGTAGACTGTTTTAGGTAATATGGACATTTGACAATGTTAATTCTTCCAATCCATGAGCACAGAATATCTTTCCATTTATTTGTGTCTTCTTCAATTTCTTTCAACAATGTCTCATAATTTTCAGTGTACAGGTCTTTCACCTCCTTGGTTATATTTAATTCTAGATACTTTATTCTCTTTGTTGCAGTTGTAAATGGGATGGTTTTCTTAATTTCTCTGATAGCTCATTGTCAGCATATAAGAATGCTACAGATTTTTGTATATTGATTTTATATCCTACAACTTTACTGTATTTGTTTTTTATTTCTAATAGTTTTTTTGGTGGAGACTTTAGGGTTTTCTATTTATAAAATCTTATCTGCAAACAGTGACAGTTTTACATTTTCTTTTTCAGTATGGATGCCTTTTATTTATTTTTCTTGTTTAATTGCTCTGACTAGGACTTCCAATACTATGTTGAATAGGAGCAGCAAGAGTGGGTATCCTTGTCTTGTTCCTGATCTTAAAGAAATAGCTTTCAATTTTTCACCATTGAGTGTGATGTTAGCTGTTGGTTTTCATACATGGCCTTTATTATGTTGAGGTATGTTCCTTCTATTCTCTCTTTATTGAAAGTTTTTATCATAAATGGATAATGAATCTTGTCAAATGTTTTTTTCTGTATCTTTTGAGATTATGGTATGTTTTTTATCATATATTTTTTTAATGTAGTGTTTCATGTTGATTGAATTGTAGACATTGAACCATCTTTGCATCCCTGGAATAAATCCCCCTTGATCATGGTGTATGATCCTTTTGATGTATTGTTGAATTTGGTTTGCTAATATTTTGTTGAGGATTTTTGTATCTGTGTTCATCAGAGACATTGGCCTGTAATTTGTGTGTGTGTGTTGTCCTTGTCTGGTTTTGGCATGAGGGTGACGTTGCCCTCATAAAATGAGTTAGGAAGTACTCCCTCCTCTTCAATTTTTTGGAATGGCTTGAGAAGTATAGGTATTAAGTTCTCTTTGAATGTTTGGTAGAATTCAATGGTAAAGCCATTTGGTCCTGAATTTTTGGTTTGGGGGAGCTTTTTGATTACTGTTTCAACCACTGTACTAGTGTTTAATTTAGATTTTCTATTTCTCCAGCCTTGAAAAGTTGTATGATTCTAAGATTTGTCTATTTCTTCTAGGTTGTCCAATTTGTTGTATAGCTGGTCATAATATTCTCTTATAATCTTTTGTGTTTCTGTGGTCCAACCAAGTTGACTCAAAATTAACCATCACAAGTCTACTCCTTATCATCTTGACACCCTCATGCATCTCCTTAAACAACATTTAATCTCCCAATAAAGACAATAACTAGGTCCTACTTTTGCCTATCATGATACAACTATCCCACGTACAACAACAAGCGCATTTATCTTTTCCCCAGAAGAAGATGCAAAGTCATCGGATAATGTTTACTCTTCTCCTTGATATCTTGTAACAAACATAATGTAAAGCTAACAATACTTAAATGCTATGATATAAATTCAATACATCTGATGTGACATAAGGGTTAAAAGAGTGAAGAAAACAACAATATTTGCATTAAACACATACACACAAAATATTGATAACAAAATAAGGAAATATTACTCATGACAATGACAGTCCTCATTTTGGTAACTGGTTACATGGCTATGGTTGTAGCTGGTATTTACAACTACCTTCTTCCATTACCCACTCTTTATTCCCTTTGCCTTCAGCAAGCACCTTAGCTGGTTGTGGTTCTTTACCTGGTGGGTGACCAAAACCTTCATTCTTAAAGGGTCAAGGTCATTGGAATCCCTCCCTGAACTGGGTTGTCATAGTTTTCCATTGACCTTAGTCACAGGGCATGGCAATATTAAGATGCCCTAATTCCAGACGTACTCTTACTTACCTACATTGTGGAATAGCAGTCCACTTTCCCCTTCATAGTCAGGATCAGCCAGCACAGTAACTCCCTTCTTTGCCTATCAAAGGCATGAGGAGCCCAAAGTGGTCAGGCAACAGTCTAAACTTGCAGTTCAATGGAATCGTTGTGTCTCCTGATGGAAATATTCCTCCCTTTGGAACTAATCCCTCTAAGCCAGTAGGGCATAAAGTCATGAGACCAGAAAGCAAAAATTTTGCTTGTGTTTCACTAGGAGTAATAGTGAGTGGTGCCATTCCCATTTCTGTCACTTGATTTTTGGACCTGTGAATCCTGGCTATGAGTGAAATAGCACCCTGTACTGGATACTAATTCAGAGCATATACAGCCTCCTGTGAGGCTGATCCTGACTGAGACCCTGCTTCACAATTTCTTCATAAACTCAGAGACTAAGTTAAATTATCCCCATTGTAACTTACAGCTTTTAGGGTCCTATATCATGACTGTATTATACTTCATGCTTCTTAGATTAAAAAGATTATAATGTTTACTTGTTATAGAAGAATTTTGGGATCTTTTTTCTTTAAAAGGAATTACCCCCAAATCTTCAAGTATTTGCAGCCTAGCCTTAAGAGGAGAAAAATATTGACTTCCTAAATGGGATTCTCAATGATTTTCATCACATTATTAATGGAACATTCAACTAATCTAACCTGTTACAGAGAAAGCATCAGTATAAGACCTTCAGAAAAAAAAAAAGAAGAAGAAAATGCAGCTATTATATATTTTCAACCTTAATGTTTAGAAGTGGGTAATTATAGTTCTTTGGCTTGCATTTCCATTTTAGCTCTTTAAAGTTTACTGGAGGATGCAAATTATGCCATCAAGCCATCTTGTGCTCTTTAGGGCTTTGTGATAAAATAATTAAACAAAAAACGTTTCTCTCCAAAAACATATTGATTATGGCATAATTCTCCCTTCCTTCAAATGTTAGAATCTGAATTCCTTAGGTCAGAATGCATTCCAATATGACAGAAATACATGAACATGAAACTTCAAAAAAATAATGAGTGTAAGAAAGGATGATAATGAAGGGAAAAAGGGAGGAGGAAAGGGGAAAAGGTGAGTTACTATGATGTTACTCTAAGAAATATTTATATTTTATAATAATTTCAAAAAGCAAAATTGACTACAATGATAATTTAGAGGAAACAAATAATGGGGAAAGAAACGATATGGCCTTCAAGAGTGGCTCTGGGCAAGGTTACTAAGTCTGGCATCAAGCTTGAAGACATCTCAGAACCCTCAGTCTTCCATCTGTTATCCATTGCAGCAGACTTGTGGTGATGGGAAATGGAATTTCTATACTGTTCACCCAGGGTTCTGACTTACTTCAGATACAGTTAGTTATTCACCCCATATCTAGCCTTCTCTTTTTCTTAGTAATGAAACTTTGATTTTATTCTATGGAAGCTGCATATACAAATAAATAGTAAATTCTCCAATCTTCCTTGAAGCTAAGTGTGGTACTTGACCAGCCACTGAATTGTGCTAAATTCTGGCCATTGAGTTATAAGCAGACCTGTTTGTTAGCATTAATTTCCTAATTGCCAAGTTCAGTAGGTCCATTTCCTATATGTTGGCTCTGAAGCGATTCACCTTATTTTGTTTTTTATTTATCCTGAAACTCTGTCCTTCCTTTGCTTTCAAAACAAAATTCTGTATTTTCTTCCCTAACATTTCAGCAACTCCTTTCAACTTCTACTGCCACTACTTTAGTTAAGATCTGAGTAATCGCTAATCTGTGCTATAGCAACAAATTCTTAATTAATCTTGCAGCCTCCAATTCAAATGTAACTTCAGTTTTTTATGCACAGAATCACCTTATTTTCTCTAATCACTTTAAATTAGCACAGTTTGAGGCTGAGACTATGAGGCAGAGAGCTAGAGAATAATTATTATTACTGTGACTGTATTCTCAGGATGACATAGACAAGTAGATTTCACGAACAGTGGGACATGACAAGAAATAAACATTTAAACTCATGCATATGTGGTCAATTAATTTGAAGTCAAATAGTCTCTCCAATATACGGTGTTGGGAAAACTGGAGAGCCACATGCAAAAGAATGACACTGGACCCCTATCTTATACCATACACAAAAATCAACTGAAAATAGATTAAAGAATTGAACATAAGACCTGAGACAATAAAACCCCTAGAAGAAAACATGAGGTGTAAGTTCCTTGCCATTGGTCTTGGCAATGATTTTTTTGGATCTGACATCAAAAGCAAAGACAACAAAAGCAAAAATAATCAAATGGGATTACATCAAACTAAAAAGCTTCTGCACAGCAAAAGAAAACACAAAATGACAACCTACAGAATAAGAGAAAATATTTGCAAGCCACATATCTGATAAATTGTTAATATCCCAAAATAGAAACTCATACAACACAATAGCCAAAATCCAAACAATCTGATTAAAAAAGGGGCAAAGGACCTGAATAGAAATTTTTCTAAAGAAGATATACAGATGGCCAACAGGTATATGAAAAGATGCTCAATCTCACTAATCATCAGGGAAATGCAAATCAAAACCACAATGAGGGGCTTCCCTGGTGGCGCAGTGGTTGAGAGTCCGCCTGCCGATGCAGGGGACATGGGTTCGTGCCCTGGTCTGGGAAGATCCCACATGCCGTGGAGCGGCTAGGCCCGTGAGCCATGGCCGCTGAGCCTGTGCGTCCAGAGCCTGTACTCCGCAACGGGAGAGGCCAAAACAGTGAGAGGCCCGCGTACCGCAAAAAAAAAACAAAAAAAAACACAAAACCAAAAACCACAATGAGATATCACTTCACACCTGTTAGGATGTCAAATCAAAAAGACAAGCAATAACTACTGCTGGCAAGGAGAAAAGTAAATGTCTGTACTGTTGGTGGGAACATAAACTGGTGCAGCCACTATGGAAAACAGTATGGAAGTTCCTCAAAAAATTAAAAATATAACTGTCATATGATCCAGCAATTCCACTTCTGGGTATATATCCATAAAAAGCAAAATCACTATCTGGAAGAGATATGTGTACCCCTATGTTCATTGCAGCATTACTCACAATAGCCAATATATGGAAACAAACTAAGTGTCCATCAACGACTGAATGAATATACAATAGAATATTACTCAGCCTTAAAAACAAAAAAGGAAATCCTGCCATTTGTGAAAACAAGGATGAATCTTGAGGGCAGTATGCTAAGTGAAGTAAGCCAGATAAAGAAAGATAAATACTGCATGGTATCACTTATACATGGAATCTAAAAAAGCTGAGCTCATAGAAACAGAGAGTAGAAAGTTGTTGTTGAGCCTGAAGGGTGGGGGAAATAGAGAGAGGTTAATGAAAGGGTACAAACTTTCAGTTATAAGATGAATAAGGTTTGAGGATATAATGTAAAGTGTGGTGACTATAGTGATAACATTATATTGTATAACTGAAATTTGTTAAGAGAGTAGAACTTACATGTTCTCACCAAAAAAAAAAGGTAAATATGTGAGATGATGAATGTGTTAATTAACTTGACGGAGGGAATCCTTTCAAAGGTACACATATATCAAATCATCATGTACACTTTAAATATCTTACAAATATTATGTGTAAATTATATCTTAATAAAGCTGAAAAAATTTAAATGAATAAATAAACCTAGCTATAATGTGCCATGGGAGGATAGAGGGAAGAGTGACTCTTGGAGATGATAGGAAAATTCATCAAAGATTGAATAACGTTAAGGTCAGTCTTAAAGGATGCGTATGAGTTTGAAAGGCAGAAGGGAAGAACTCATCAGTAGAAAGAAAAACGAGCAAAATTGCAGAGGCATTAACGTGTACCAGTATTTGGAGAATGCCAAGCAAGTCCATGCGATTGGAATTTTCAGTGGGTAGGGAGAAAAGCACGGAAGGTCATATAGGCCACAGTCTTCAAGCTAGCCTGTGGCTACAGAAGAAAATTTCCCAAAGGTGAACTGGCATGGGTGACCTTTTTGGTAATCAATTTTTAGATACTTTTTTGCTAACGTGTTTTTAATTACTTGCCGTTTTAGCCTAAGTATTTTTTTTTTTTTTTTTTGGCCAAGTGACGTGGCATATAGGATCCTAGTTCCCCGACCAGGGATCAAACTCACACCCCCTGCAGTGGGAATGCAGAGTCTTAACCATTGGACCTCCAAGGAAGTCCCAATTTCTAGATACTTTACTTAACTCCTAAACATACTCTTCTAAAACTCCTTCAGAATGTCTCTGTTGTTTAGAAATCATGCCTAATTTTCTTTCTCATCTTCCTTTTACAATAGACCTTCTACCACTTTACAAAGGAGAGGCATATCTCTTACACAGTTTACACAGTTTACTTCAGTTTACATAGTAAACTGAATTTTACTGTGGCTAACTTCCCAGGGGTACAAATCCACTGGTCACTGAACAAAGAGACTATATATATATGATGTGTGTGTGTAAATAAAAATGCTGTATTCTTGTCAATGCTGAGATGTTCAGCATTTTGGGTGAGGCAGGATTACTTAATTTTTATTTAATGACTTTATCTTATCCATCTCTGGATGATTATGAAAGAAAGCATGGCTCCAGAGACTGTGTCTCATGAGAGTAAAGCAAAGATTTTATTATAAGAAATGCTGAAGGTTGCGATGCTTTATTTTATCCAAATGACACACTGGTAGCAAGACTGATCTATTTATCTATCTGTCCACTTATCCTTCCATTTATCACTTATCTTTCATGCAACTATCTTAGAATTCAGAAGGGAGATGATTACGGTAAAAATACAAATTTATATGTTTATTTGAATTGAAAAATAAAGACAGGATTTCTTACAGAAAGTCTCATTTGACAATGAGGGCTGGCTTTGCTAATTAGGTCATATGGTAGACATTTACCATAAACTGAATGAGCTAAGTCTGTAACTCCAAAGTTCTGACAAAGACATATTTAAGATACATCAGATTAAAGCACTTTATCAAAATTTATTGTAAGGGCCAAGTTTTATTAAAATTAGCAATAGCTAAAATTTCCCAAACCTTTCTGTTTAACTAAGTGCCTCTAAGTGAAAGAGTAAGAGAATTAGTAATTGTCACTGAATAAGTTTGGGTAAAATCTATTTTTCATATGTTCCAGAAACTGAAAAGTGAAGAAGGACTCTGTGTGATAGCCATGTAAACAGCAGCTAAGTGTGCCGTGTAGATCTCCTTCCAAGAGCGGACCTGCTGTGAGCAGTGTAGTTAGCAGATGCCTCCAGCTGCCACATCTCCAGTTCTACCGTGATGTTCACAAGAGGTCATGCTTTCCCTAGGCTGCTCACAGCCAGTGACTGAGCCTGGCAGAGTGACTAGAGCTGGGCCATTTCTGCCAACAGCAGACTCTCCCAACAGTCATCTTTGCTCTGGGGCTGCCTTCTGACCTAAGACTTTTTCAGGGCTGTTCTGTATCCTGAGGCCCTTCAAACCCAGTTTCCTTTCCTTCCACCTCTTAGGTTTAGATCTGCGTTGTAGTCTGAAGCCTTTCTCTGTTCCTCGCTCCTCTATCTCTTGTAGGTATATCCTATACAAATCTTTGACGTTTCTAATGTTGTCTTGGTGTCTGTGTCCTTATCTGACCAACTCTAATACTAGGGCATCAAATCCTTTTCAGATTCTTTGCTTTCAAAAAAATTTGAGAGAGGACCTAATCAAATTGCCCACTCCCCAATAAGTGAAAAATAAATTTTGTTAATAAATCTGGGATTGGGCTAATCGGCGTAAAGAGTAATCTCATATCCCGTTTGGGATGAATTCAGACCAAGGCCAATTGTTGCATAACTAAACAGACACAGGGGTTGGTTCAAGATGGGCATACATTCCAATCTGGAGAAATGATACACAAGGAGAAGTTTGTTGGGTAGTCTGGGAAAGAGTTTTCCTGTTCTTAAAAATAGATAACTACTGGAAGACAGCATCCTCCGGATGCTCTGTATGTGGATATGAAACCAAAAATCATCATTTTCACTCGGTGAGGAAAGCAAGCAGAGGAAAGGCCAGCAAGTGAAGTGCTCAACGAACAAGGGAACTGCAGGGGGGCAGAGGTGGGGTGATCTGAATAAGTAAGTTGATCCTAAAGCCCTCCCCTTCTTCTGGACCTCCTAATTAAGGGAGGATATATTTCTTCTCTGATTAAACCTCTTAGGGTCAATTTTCCTATGTATTATCATCAATGTGTCCTACTTCCTTTGTCAATGTTAGCCTCCCATTCCTCTACTTAACATCAGAACCTGTCCTGAATCCAATGTGGGCCAGTCCCCTCCCACGTGGAGTGGATCCTGTTCTGCATCCCCAGTTCCTTGGGCTGCTCTCCTGAAAATGGCATGCAGTTATTTTTCTAGCCTTTGGGCACTGCCTCTGTCTGAAGCCTCCCACTTCTAATCTTTTTCTAGAATGAGACCAATTTGGATGTGGATACCAGCCTGAATCAGAGCCAACTTAGTGACTGTTTGCTGCATTTTCTGCTGCAGAGTTCATTTCCCCAGCCACACCTGTCTCTAGCCTCTACAACTTCCAAATCAGCCAACACCTTGAGTTTCAGTGGATGGCTAAGATTTCAGAGATTATGGCTCCAACAGGAGTATAAAATAAGTAACTTTTAAGCTTATTCTCCTAGGTAATTTTCACAAATATATAGTTGTGTACAAACACATATTATGCAACCTCTCTCTATATGCACATAAATATGTATCTCTCTATATTTATCATATGTGAACCTTTCTTACTAGGATATGCCCAGTACGTTATGGGTAGACCAATCAGAATGGAGAACAGTAAGTAACAGAGTGAATGCAGGTAACTTCCAGGCCCCAACTATCTCTTGAGCTAACACTTTCACTTCTGAAATTTGGGGGCAGTCTAGGAAAGGTTCCAGGAGAGAGGCCAGCAAGGTGATTGGAGGCCTACGGCAGGGGCTATTTACCAATTGTTATCAAAGTAATCAAATATTATAATGGCCAGTATGGCTGGATTAGTTCAAATCATCCTGAATATCAACACTGGTTATGACAATTTGCAGGCTTTTCTTCAAGTTGTGAACAATTCCACTGATGTTGTTATTTATACTCCAGCCTTTTCCTTCTCCCTGTTCTTCTGCTGTTCCTAGCTTGCAAATATCCTCCAGTGTCCTCACCTTTTTCACTTACTATCAAGGAAGTCATAAAACCATACTGATTACATCCTTAATAAGTTCATGCTATCTAACCTCAGTCTGTTCTGGTAATTGCTCACAGTTCCTAAAAAACAAAAATTTGGATAAAGTTAAACTACTTATCTTGAGACCTTTTCTCTCATTCACTGCACTCCAGACACCCTGGCTGTCTTTAACTTCTTTTTGTGCATCAAGCTTTTTCCCACCTCAGGACCTTTGCATGTGCTGCTTCACTCAGCTGCATCTACTCCCCTTTGCCTACTTGGCTAATTCTTATTTTCTGGGTCCTCAGTAGTCCTTCCCTGTTTACTCAACTTAAAATAGAGGCTCCACGTTATTCTCTCTATTGGTGGTTAGACTACATCATAGCACTTGTCGCTGTTTGTAATTGTGCATTGTTATGGGTTGAATTTTGTCCCCCACCAAAGAAGGTATGTTGAAGTCCTAACCCCCACTACCTCAGACCGTGCTCTTATTTTAAAATAGGGTCATTATAGAGGTAATCAAATTAAAATGAAGTCATCAGGGTGGGCCCTAATCCATTACGACTAGTATACTTGTGAAAAGAGGAAATTTGGACTCAGAGACACTAATGAGGGAAAACTATATGAAGACACACAGAAAGAAGATAGCCCAGTGACTGCAGTGGCACATCTACAATCCAAGAAACACCAAGGATGGCCAGCAAACAGGAGAAGCTAGAAGAGGCAAGGAAGGATTCTCACCTAGAGCCATCAGGGAGAGGACGGCCCTGGTGACACCTTGATTTCAGACTTCCACCCTCCAGAGCTGAAAGACTAACAATTTCTATTGTTTTAAGCCACCTAGTTTTTGATACTTTATTATGGCAGCCCTAGAGCCTAACATATGCATTAAATGGAGATTTAATTTTTATTTATGTATGATGTCTACCTCCTCATTAGACTTTTAGCTTACTGAAGGCAGGTTATGTTTATTTTATTTAGCATTACCATTTACAACAGCACAGATGATGGTATCTGGCACCTATGAACAGTGGAATATTTGTGGAATTAGTGAATTACTGTTATGACTGGATGCACGGATGATGGATATTTGAATGCAAAGTGTTTCAAAAGATTTGAGAATCTCAGATTGCTTAAATAAACCACTTAGAAGCAATAATAATTTAACCTTAAAATCAGTAATCATAATACTTCAAGTAGGAAGAGAAAATTGTTTTTGCATAATTAACAAATGCCTAATTTAACCAGCTCTGATTAGCTCTTTAATTGCATGCTCTGGGATGATTTGCCTTAAAATGAGAAAGCATTGTTCTTCTGATCTTACCGAAACATTACCCTAACTGTCATGTTTAGAATAAAAAATACAAACAGTGTCTCCGATCTCCATGACTTACATTAAGAGAAATATAAACAGGAACTGTGGATGTTCAATTTTTCTGTTTTGAACATATGTAATTATAGCCTTAAAGAACTGCACTAGCCAAAGTGGTGGTAAACACACACAAATACCTGTCCTATTTTAAAGGATCTCATCGCTCAAGAACATTTTGAACATGAGCATAAATACATTTTCAAACCTGGGGAAAGTGTAATACATGAAAAGAAGGGAGGAAGATAAGCAATAGTATGCATGCAGTTGGCTTCTGCTCCAATGATTTTTAATTCATATGTCTTTCCACTAATTACCATACACATTCACACACTACACATGTGTATGCACACATCCACACACACACACACATCCGTGTACATAAGTACGACCTTAAATGTGTATCCATATCTATCTATATTCACACACATACATCATATTCTGAAACTTTCTTAATATACCTTAGTAACTATGACCATTAGCATGCTTTATCTCAGGATATCCTGAATTCATGGATGGACTGAAAGTTTCAAGTATTTGGGCAAGTAACAAAGGAAAGCTGATGTAGAATTTAGTATTTTTTTAAAGTAAGTAGTCAAAGTCAGCTGTGTATGATTTATTCTAGTACTTCCCAGCAATGTAGATCTGGCACGTTAATTCCCCCTTTCCACAGATGGGAAACTGGGGCCTAGAATACTTAACTAACAAGCTCAGAATTTTAAATGCTAAAATGCTTCTTCTTCTTCTTCTTTTTCTTTTTTACAGTATGCTCAGTACTTAATTCTACCTCTAACAACTCTAAGAGTTTATCCAAAGCCGTTATTAACACAAAAGAACATTATTTCTACATTTGTAAGCTAGACGTCAGAATTGGGTTGCCAGAAAAAAAATCTGTTTCCAGACAACTTCTATTTCTCTCTGAAGTTAGGCTGTTCATGGTTCACGTTGCTATACCCCTACATCTGATGTGTAAAAGCTAGAAATTAGGAAACTTTTCTTGATCGTTATATTATCTATGAGTTGATCAGTACCTAATTGTTGAATGTTTCTATTTCACATTATGTAGCGATCAAATTGATTCTTCCATTTAGGAAAGAAGCCTATGCTGTAAGGTAGGTCTCTCTGGGAAAAGTCCTAAGATCCGGTTTCTATCTTTTATGTTTAACGTGCGCACTTAATATATACAGACTTTACATAAATTATTTTATGCAGTACTATATTAGTAAAGTACTATTATTAGTCTTTTTATAGAACAGGTAAAGCAGGGTGGATCAGGGCACAGATTCTGGACTTCTGGTTTTCACCAACCAGTGCAATTTCAAAAGAACTACGGGGAGACGAAATGATGGCCTATTAGTCAGGGCTCTCCAGAGAAACATAACCAATAGGATGTGTGTGTGTATAATTTATTATATATAATAAAGGTATCATAAAATTTATATTATATCATAAATATTATATATAATAAATATACAATTATTATAAGGAATTGGCTCACACAGTTATGGAGGCTGACAAGTCCCAAGATCTTCAGTCAGCAACCTGGAGACCCAGGAGAACTGTTGGTGTAGTTCCAGTTCGAAGGCCAGCAGGCTCAACTTCACCAGTCCCAAAATCTGGGAAAGCTACAGACCAAGGAAGAGTTAGTGTTTCAGTTCAAGTCCAAAGCCAGAAAAATAGCCAGTGTCCTAGTTCAAAGGCAATGAGGCAGCAGGAGTTTCCACTTTTTTGTTCTATCCAGGCATTCAGCTGATTGCATGAGGTCACTCACATTAGGAAGGGCAATCTGCTTTACTCAGTGTATGAATTTAAACGCTAATCTCATCTGAAACACCCTCATGAAAACACCCAGAATAATGTTTGACCAAATATCTATCTGGCCACCCTGTGGCCCAGTCAAGTTGACACATAAAATACAATTAAATTTTATTTTAATAAGTACGGACATTTCAATTATCATTACCTCATAAAGGAAGCATATTCATGACTTTAAAAATGACTTTAAATAGGACACAATTTCAAAACAATTCATAAAGAGAATTAAGTTTGGCTATATAAAAACTACAGTAATTATCTTTCATTTTCTCATTTTAATGTGGACCAAATAAAACTGCCAAGATGAAATGAGTCAGAAAATCGAGATTTGGAGGCTACAGGGAGTATGCAAGGGAGTGAAATATTGAGGGGGATGTCCACTGAAATCCAGGGCTGCTGTGACAAAGACCTGCTTTTCTGCAGTTGAGAGTACAAAAGGAGTGATGAAATGGAGAGGGCAACCAGCTAAGAGTCATTAGGCCCCTTTGAACTTTTCTTTTCTCACATGGCAAAGGCTGACTGAGATACTGTTAAGAACTGGTTGTCAAATGCCCTGATTCTAGATGTCCAACCTAAGTAGATCTGTGAAATGACAGAAATAAAACAATTTGTCAAAGCTTAAACCTCAGAGATCTGGTGCAATATGGTGCTGTGGACAGAAAATTTGGAAGTCCTATTGTGCTTACCAGGTGGCTCTAGTCATTCTACAGTTGTATGAATTTCATGATTTGTTCCTTTCATTTTCAGAAGAAAAAAAGGACTAATCCTATTTAAAACCAAAGCAACATAAAATAAAACAGCAAATTAAATCCTTTGTAAAATACCTGTGGAGAAGGGAACAAATGGGCCTAATTCTACTACTTTAACTGTGAATGCTTTTTCGGTACTGTTTGTATGTGAAAGTTTCACTTGAGATGTTATGAAAAAAGTAGCTGCCTTTCAAATGAACATTCTCTGTCACAGGTGTCAGAATTAAGAGGTGCACTGCTAAAGTGAGTCAGCATATAACATGGTAGAGGAGTCCAGGAACAGACTGATCAACTACAAGATCAATTAAGGGCATGTTGGCGTCCAGAGCATCTTCTTCAAGGCTGGTCTGGGAGCTGTGGGAAGATCAAGGTAGCCAGGCCCCAGGAGGCAGGGGTTGAAAAGCTTCTCCCCCAGTGCAGATTTATATATATATATTTTTTCCTTCGCTGTGTCAGGTGGAAACACAAATAAAATTGAAAAGAAAATACCGGGGACAAATGGATACATTAATATGATTCTGTTTGTGAAGATTAAAAACTTTCTAGTGACCTGTGTATCAGTTCTAAATAAATTACTGGGTAGCATTGTTTGGGGAGGGAAGTCCCTGCCATACTTGTTTAGTCTCTATTAAGGAAATCTGTGTCTTTTTAATATTCTTGTGACGTTTTAAGAGCTATAGGTCTCTTCTTGCATGTTCCACAGTAATGTGTTTGTGGGTTTTACTTTTGAACGCTTGCTTTTAGAGAGAAAAGGACATTACCCCTTACCCTTTTCCTCGATTCTCGACAACCCCAAGGGGGATGATTTAAAGGGAAGGGGTGAGGAAACACCAAAAATGAATTTATTTTATCTAAGCTCTGTAGCAGGATTCATGTTGTCCCTCTGGCATTTCTTTCTTTTTCCTGTATATGCAACAGCAAGGTTTAAAAAAAAAATGATAAAGAAGCGAGACTATTAGACAAAGTATTTATGTAATTATTTGATAACTCTTGTAAATAGGTGGAATATGAATGCTCGGAATATTAAACTTTAATTTATTGACATTGTACATCGCTCTGTGTAAATAGGATTGCCACTGTCAGGTTTTGTGGGTTTGTTTTCCTATAGTCAGTTTTATTTCAGGGTCACAGGATCGCTTTTAAAAGTAGAAAACACACTTTCTGCACCGACATCAACACAATTTTCAAAAGAGTTGCCTGCAAAGAAATTTTTTTTTCTTTTTTAATGTCCAAAAGTGGGTAAAAGTGCTATTGCCTATTTTACCAAAACTTGGAGAGGTGGGGCTGGGAAGCAGCCCCACCTGAAATTTCTAAGAGTGGTTCTGAGATTGCTTGGGGGCGGAGGATGTGGAGTGCAGAGGCTGTGGTAGGACTTTCTAATTTTTCTTTTGTATTTGTATTTGCTAGTCTCTGATTTCTTCAAAACGAAGTGGAATTGACTACTTACTGTCTTCAGTATTGATGGTGTTTTGAATTGGTGCCTATCGAGATGTATATTCAGAGTTCGAAAGTCAGGTGCTGAGAGCTGGTTTAAAGACAAAAATTCATGAAGGTATATTTTGTGTTATAATTTTTGATGAGTTCTTTGGTTTTCTGTATTTTTGCCCCCTCTCTTTAAAATATCATTGAAATTTCAATAAATTTTTATTGAAATGTCAAAAAAACATTACGGGCATGGGCACTTCAATTTAAATTAAAGGTGTTTAAATGCCATTTTTCACACGCTAACCTGGCTTAAGAGACCTGGAAATCTCCACATCATAGACTAAGTTCATTATTCTTAACTTCCAAATCTTCATGAAACAGTGAGAATACTGAACTTGATCTTTAATGAAACTGGGTGCAGCAGTCCCTCATTATTCCATTCATGTTACAGGATTCATATAGTTGGTTAAACATATTTGTAAAAGAAAGGATCACAGCTTTGTCATTCAATATATCCTTCACATCAGTGTGCTTTGATGGAATCTCAATGTAGTATTTCAATACAGGAATATATTTTATACACTGGGCTCAGTCAAATCTAATGTAAAGGTTGTATTTTCAGTACAGATGTGTGCACTGTCAACTCTAATTTCAGTCTTGTGCTATTTCTTAGCCAATAAAATTATGATTGACTTCCTATGTAATTATATGTGCTGGACTAATGGTTTATTTATACTTGTAATCTCTAATCCACGTTCCTTCAAGAGCTATTTTTACGTTGGTCCTTTCTTGTTGAAGAATTCTAGGCATAAGAACAGAATATTGTTAATTATATGTGTATAGAACTTATACCATCTAAATGAATAAAAATGTAAGCTCATTTTAAAATTATAGTGTGGACATAATTACTCTGTCTTCCCCCAACCTCTTCTTTCTTTTGCATAAAGCAGCCCTCTTTGTTTGGAGGATGAACATCTAACATGGGGTCTGAATGAAAGCTGCCATCTTCCTTTGGCAGTAACCTCCCTGCCTGCTGTAATTTGTATAAAAGTGAGAACCTGACCTAGAATATACTGATAATAGCACCCTGGCTCCATATACTGATAATAGCACTCTGGCTCCCAGCTACGAAGATTGGCTTGGGGCAGGGATGTGGGGAAGAGGGAGTTGGCTGTATCCCAAACCACTTTCCTGGGGTTTTTCAAATGAATTGAAGCTGGAAGGGAAGAGCTTTTTCCTTCCTAGCAGCAGAGCTGGGGACTCGTGAGCCAGGAGTTGCTAGGAGACATTAATCTAGCCCATGATTCCCCAACTTCAGCGACCTTGCATTTTGGGTCAGACAGTCCTTTGTCGTGGGGGGCTGTCCTGTTTATTTTAAGATATTTAGCAGCATCCCTGATCTTTATCAACTAGATGCCAGTGGTACCTTTACCCATAATGTGGTTTCAAAAAATATCTCCAGACTCTATTAAATGGCCCCCATCTGAGAACCACAGAATGAGTCTCATGTACGAGCAGGACTAGGTGGAAGTGAGGTCAACCTATTCAAGCAAAGTAGGAGATAAAGACAGAAGCAGAAATAAACCTGTTCAGAACCAGGTATGCCCAAGTGTACCCTTTTCCTTTTTGGTTATATAAGTCCATCATTTCCCATTTTTCTAAAGTAGTTTCTTTCTTTTGTCAGGTGGAATAAGAATTCTGAAACAATATCAGAAAAAGAGATGGGAAAACTGGGCCAAAGGCAATAAAAATAATCAATCAATAATAGGGTTTGATCAAGGCATAGATTTAACTGTGAGTTTAAAAAAAAAAAAGAACTTATAAACCTGTTTAAAGCAAAGAAATTGATTATGAAACAGATGGTCAACAGCACAAGTAGAATCCTAAGAGTTCCAGAGTAATATAAAATTATCTTCAAGGTAGTAGTCTTGGGATGAGGCATAAGAAACGGGGAAAACACTTTTATTTGCATCTTCTTGAGATTATACACATGTCCAGTGATAATTTCCTATTTAAAGTGTGTGTCTGTGTGTGGTTCTCTAAAAAAGGAGCACATACTGTTTTCTAGTCAATCAACTGCCAATAATAAAAAGAGAGAAGGGAAAGTACAAACTGTGAACCAGACACGTTAAGTAACATCCCTCAAAATATCTTAAACCTGAACCCACTGACTCTAAAATTCACATGAGTCAACCTCTATGATGATGACTTTCACCCAAGTACAACACAGGAAATAAGTTTCTTTCTTCCTAGGACTTTAGGTCAAAACAACAGAGAAGTTCATCATTAATGTTTCCCCTTTGAATAGCCAGTTGAGGCAAAAAGATTTCAAATTCCCCTCCAGGTAACTGGAATGAAAGGAGGGAGTGGAATCCTTAGAAAGAAAGAAACGGTATTACCTGGTTAGAAGCAATTGTACAAGATGGACTTGAACCATTTTCAAAATGTGCCAACTCTATCACCAATTCCATATAGCAGCTACTGGCCTGTCTCACTTGAAATCCTTGTCTTTTTGTAAAGGCTATGTACCAGGGGGAAAGGTAACTGAACAGCAGGAAATCTGGTTTTTTGGGAAGCAGTTATTGAAAGAAGGCACGTGTGGAATGAAAAGTACCTATAAACTTTAGGGTAGATCTTTCCTTTAAGTAAAAGTCAAATGTGTTATTTTGTTGTTAAATCTTTTTTTATGCTAAGGTATCCAGTAATCATATTTTCATATCACTAACAACCCAACCACCACCTCAGCACACATCACAACAACCAGTTCAAGAAAGCTACACCAGGAGTTCCACTTCCAGGATGACAATACAAGGAGCTCTGAGGACCCATTCCCCAGCAGTGAAAATTATAAAACACAGTCTCTTCAGCAAATATCCTCATGTAAAAGAATGAAATTTGGCCCTTTCCACACATCATATGCAGTAATTGACTGAAATTGGCATCAAAGGCCTACATCTAAAAGTTAAAACTCTCTTTAGAAGAAAACATAGATCTGCATAACCTCTGATTTGGCAATGGCTTCTTAGACATGATACCAAAAGGATAAGCAACAAAAGAAAAAATACACTAAAATTCACCAAAATTTAAAACTTCTATGCTTCAAAGTGCATTATCAAGAAAGTAAAAAGAAATATTTGCAAATCATAATCTGATAAGGGATTTGTATGTAGAACATATAAAAAACTTTTACAACTCAGTTATTAAAAATGGACAAAGGATCTGAACAGACATTTCTCCAAAGGATATATATAAATGGCCAACACACCCACAACAAAAGATGCAACAGGAAATGCAAATCAAAACAAGACACCTCTTCACCCATTAGGATGACTACAATAAAATAAAATAAAATAAAATTTAATTTAAAAAATAATAAGTGCTGGTGAGGATGTGAAGAAATTAGAACTCTCATACACTGCTGGTAGGAATGTAAAACAGTGCAGCCACTTTGGAAAACAGTCTGGCAGCTCCTTAAATGGTCAAATACAGTTGTGATATGACTCAACAATTCCACTCCTAGGTATAGGCCCAAGAGAAATTAAAACATATGTTCACACAAAAATTTACATACCAATTTTTATAGCAGCATTATTTATAATAGCCAAAGCTGAAAACAACCCAAATGTCTATCAGTGAAAGAATAAACAGATAAATGGACACATACACACACACACACACACACACACACACACACCAGAATATTTTTGGCCATAAAAAAGAATAAAGTACTGACAAATGCTACAACAGGAATGAACCTTGAAAACATTATGTTAAGTGATAGAAGACAGTCACAAAAAATCACATATCATATGATTCCATTAACATGAACTACTATCTAGAATAGGCAAATCTATAGAGACAGAAAGCTGATTAGTGGTTCCTCAGGCCCGGGGACATGGGGGAAGGGGTTATGGATATGGAGTGTTAACCAAAAGGTATGGGGTTTCTTTATGAGGTGAGATGATGAAAAACCAGAAGCAAAGTAAGTAACTATAAACAAGAAAATGGCTGCACAAATCACTACAGATTCAGACTATGAAGTACTGTGCAGCCATTTAAAAAATGTATAAGAGCTATTCTTGGCTTTGAAGGATTTCCACAAGATATTGTGAAGTGAGGAAACAAAAGGCAAAATAGTATGTATAATATGACCTCATTTTTATAAAACAAAGCTAAAAACTGTGTGTGAGGGAGTGTGTATGTGTGTGTGTAAGTCTGTATAGGATACTATGAGCATAGAGCAATGTAAGAAAGGATACGTATTAGTTAACATGTGTAGCCTGTGTGTGCATGTGGTGTATACGTGGGATAGCAGTCGTGGATAGAAAGGGGGAGAGAAGGGAGGAAAGGCACACAAAGCTAAAGTTTTGTTGAGATATAATTGATACATAACATTTAAATGTTTAAGGTGTACAACATAACGATCTGGTTTACATATCGCAAAATGATTACCATAATAAGATTAGTTAACATCCATCACCTCACAGATACAACCAAAACCTTGACAAGAACTTTTAAGATCTATTCTCTTGTCAACTTCAAACACGCAGCAGTATTAACTATCTTCATCATGTTGCACATTACACCCCCAGGCCTTATTTATAACTGGAAGTTTGTACCTTTTGACCACCTTCACCTAATTCCTCTACTCCCACCACCACTTCCCTCTGGCAGGTGTTCTAAGTTTCTGTATCATTTAACAACCTGTGAGTTGGAGATTATTATCTCTACTTATTATCTCCATTTGAGTTCAAGATTATCTCCGGATGCGGAAATGAAGTTTGGAGTGGTTAAATGGCTTGCAAAACAATACGGTTGGGGCCATCCTGATAGGAAGGACTCTCACCCAAAATTTGTTTTGTATGTTAAGACCGGTGATGCCATGAACACACCAACAGGGTATGAAAAGGTTTATCATTCATATAATGAGGCTTCCTGGGGAGAGCAGGGCTGGCCTCTCAGGCTGTTTGAAAATGTCTTGAGACCTGGGAAAGGAGACTGGCTTGGGGTTTTTATGATGGTTAGAGGGTGAGCCCCTGCATGCTGGGAGGAGGCTGTATGGTCTGAACTTCCTGTGAGTGCCGAAAGAGGGAGCACTCTTTTGGCCTTAGCAGCTTGTCCAGACACAGGGCAGGAGAGGAAAAGGGAGGTGAGGCTTAAAAGCTGTCAGCAGTCAAACACCAGAAAATGAAGCCAGGGCTTCCCTGGTGGCGTAGTGGTTGCGAGTCTGCCTGCCGATGCAGGGGACACGGGTTCGTGCCCCAGTCCGAGAAGATCCCACCTGCTGCGGAGCGGCTAGGCCCGTGAGCCATGGCCACGGAGCCTGCGTGTCTGGAGCCTGTGCTCCGCAACGGGAGAGGCCACAACAGTAAGAGGCCCGTGTACCGCAAAAAAGCGATTCTTTATCACAAATGGTTTAAAATTTGTACATGCCAGTATTTAAGAAAAATGTTTAGTTTTATATTTATATAGGCGTTTGTGTACCTCTTGTTTTAGTTAAGATCATCTAAATGTCTAGTTTGTGTGTGTGAGATACTTATTTAAGTGCTAATAACCAAACGGTACTTAAACGTCATACATGTAAGGTAACAGGCATGACTAAATACCTCAAACTTTACTCAAAGTCTTGAGAAATATATATTTCCAAAAACTGCCAAATATTAGGATAACCAATACATTCAATTTTTAAATACAGCCATAAAATGAATATAAAATTACTCTATATGATAAATATTACTAGAATGTAAGCCTGGAGAATGAAGTGAGTGTAATGTGTCTTTAGCATTATCATCATAAGCACCTGCAATTGTGCCTTACAAAGAGTAGACCCTTAACAAATAAATGGGAGGGCAAATTTGATAAACACTGTGTACATTAAAAAATAAAGCTAGATACGAATTGTGAAGGGTATGTAAAAAAAAAAAACCAAAAAAAAGAATAAATTTACTAGTGGGAAAATGACTGTATAAGGAATTCTAAATAGTAACTCAAAAAATAATTTAAATTTATCTTGGTAATCTTTAACCAGTTACTTAATTTTAATAAACCAACTTTTGAAGTTATCATTAATGTTTAATAATATTTAATCATTTTTGCATATTCACTTTGAATTCCTAATATCAAAGTAAATAGCATTTCAGAGAAAATTATGATGAAATAATGATGAATACATAGGATACTTGTTAACATACACTGGATTCATATTAGAATCTGCTTCAGAGGCTTGAGCTACTAGTAGAAAAAGAACACACACAAGTCATTTCATATTAAACTTTTTATTAAAACTGAGTCTTTACAGTATATTTAAAATGACATGTTCCACAGACAAATATTTAAGAAAAAAACTTTTTAATGTATAATTATTGGTATACAAATTTAAGAACATAGTTAAAACTAAGCTAAATATTTATATGTATATATATGTATATATATATCCAAATTCATATGAATGCTCTGGAACACCTGAGTTTTAAGTTGTTGGTTTTCCAGATAGTGTGAAACACTTTTCGTCCACTTTAGAAAGGACGCAGCCCATCCAGAAAGAATAACTTTGGTTAACCTTGGTTATCTCCCAAAGATCACAGAGAAGTCTTCAATGCGATTACGATTTATCTTCAGAGGCTTCTTCCAAGTGGAGATCTGTCTGTGATGTAAGGAAGGATTCCCATGTAGCAAGGCACTAAATAATGGAAACACACCATGAGGAGGTCAACAGTAGTTCACTTTTACTGTTAGAAGGATTAATAAATCCTTACGTATCTGTTCCTATAGCAATCTGCCCTACTCCTCTCTCCCACAGGCTTCCCAGGATCCCTGTCATTTTCTACATATTTTAATTCTTAATGAGGGAAACTGTTGCTAAATAAGAGGAAAACTTAAAAGGTGAAAAAATTAGCATGGATTAGTTTGCTGAAATAATCCACTATTCCCCCATTGTCAGGATAGAAAACAGATCTATAATAAACTGTAGAGGGAAAGATGGACCATTTGGATCTGAGGGGGCAAGCATTAAGCATCTAGACAGAAGAGTAGTGATACAAGCATGGCTTAATCAGATCTGAATCCTACTATATCAAGTGTGAGTTTGTGCAAATTGATTAATCTCTATTATAGTTTCTTCAGCTATAAATTAGGTTAATGACAATACTTACCAGTAAAGCAATCATGAAAATTAAATTTACATAACCTGTATAAATCTCTATGCAGAATGCCTGGCTCAAAGTAAGTATTCAAAAAATTAGCAATGATTATATTATGGTCTGCTGGTGGTGAGATAGTCATTATTAACTTAGAAATCAGCAATTGAAAGATATCTGAAAAATCCCCAAATATTTGAGATCTAAACAGGACACTTATAAATATTAGCCCTGTGTCAAAGAAGAAATCAAAAGGTAATCTAGAAAGTATTTTATTTTAAACTGAATGAAAATGAAAATACAATGTATAAAAAATTTTGGAATGCCACTGAAGTAGTATATAAAGAGAAATTTATACCACTAAACACCTTCATTAGAAAAGAAAAAAGGGTCTTAAATGACTTCAGTTTCCACCTTAAAAACTAAAAAAGAACAAATTATAACCGAAGTAAGCAGCAGAAGAAAAAAACCAGAAAAGACAGAAGTGTGACTCAATGAAAGAGAAAAACAATGAAACCAAACATTGAATCTTTGAGAAGATTAATAAAATTGATAAACTTTTAGCCAGACTGTTCATAAAAGAAGAAAGATGACACAAATTACAAACTGTTAGGAATGAGAGAGGTGACATCCCTTTAAATTCTACTGAAGGAAAAAAAGAAAATATTATTGAAAACTTTATACCTATACATTTGAGAACTTAAATGAAACCAATGAAAAGATACAAACTACCAAAACTCACTCTAGAAAAAATAGATAATTCAAATGAATTTGAATTTGTTGTTAAATATCTTTCCACAAAGAACACTTCAGGCCCAAATGGCTTCACCAGTGAATTCTACCAAAAACTTAAGGAAGAATCATATTAATTCTACATAAACTCTTCCAGAGAACTGAAGAGAAAGGAATGCTTTCCAACTTACCAAGGGCATTACCAAAGAACAAACTACAGACCACTATCCCTCATAAACACAGATGCCAAAATTATAAACAAAATTTTAGCAAATCAAATCCAGCAATCTATAGAAATAATTATATTTCATGACCAAATGGAGTTTATCCCAGGAGTGTAAGATTGGATTAATGTTCAACTATCAATCAATGTAACTGACTGTATTAAATGTAATTTATTATCATCTCGACATGGAAAGACATTTGTCAAATTACAATAACCATTTCTTACTTAAAAAAAAATTCTCAACAAATTAGGAACAGATGAGAATTTCTACAACTTGAGGAAGAACATCTACGAAATACCTACAATTAACATCATATGGAGAAATGCATTAAATATTAGCAGTTATTAGTATTTTATTTCTTTTCAATGCCAAGAAAACAATTTTTAATTCAGCTTTACAGATACTCAAAAATCTCCTTCACCAAATTTTGACTATAAAAAAGAAGGAAATACAAAAATACCTAAATACAGATAATGTTTAAAAATCTATCCACAACATTTACAAAACAATGAAAACTATGAACTGGGATTGAAGGGCCGATAGAGAACCATGGTTCACCTTTGGAAAGAGCCCTGTTTTCCCTTGAGAACCTGATTTCTGGCCTCTTCTGCAAATCCATACGTTATCTACTATCTGGTAACCCTGCAGGGCAGGCCAAAGCAATTACTGCTTTCAGGAGATATCATATCTTTTTGATAACTCTGCCAAACTATCATTTAAAAAATCTTTGAACATATTCAAGGTAAAATTCAAAATAAAAATCTGAGCAGTCTACTCTATTTAGAATTCCTGTCAAATAAGGGATCCAAATTGCACCAAAGATGGTATTAATCCTAATGTAATGAAACTTCTATCACTGTCATATTTTTCAACTCTCCTAGTTTAGTGTCTAAGGAAGATCAGCCCTCCATGCGGATTAGTGTTGTGAATTAACATTTTCATTTCTAAAGCAAATCCTAAAAATGACAGTGAGACATGGTAAAAGAACTATCTCCCTACCATCCACCATACAAAAGGCAGAAAAACAATTTACGTATTTTGAAATACAGATTATAGAACACTAGCACAGAAAATCAAGAGAAGTATCATGACAACGGCTGAATATCTATATGAATACTTGGTCAGGCATTGTAATGGTTGTTTTATCACATATTACCTTCTTTAAACCTCACAGTGACTACTATGAATCTTATTTTATAGATGAGAAAGCTGAGGATCAAACGGTTAAGTATGTCTGTGATATTACAAACCTGATAAGAGGTATAGCCATTCATTAGCAAATGGAAAATAACCAATCTCTTGAATGACCACCAGGATACATTTAATAAGTCACTGGCCCATCAAGATGAGACACCTTTTTTTTTTTTTTTTTGAGACACCTTTCTTTTACATAGTGAAAGAAGGACCGTTTTGGAGGGCAGGTGAATAAAAAAAAATGCATAATTGCAGGGGGATCAACTTTGTTTTTAAAAATTTATTTGTTTATTTTGGTTGCATTGGGTCTTTGGTGCTGCGCGCAGGCTTTCTCTAATTGTGGCGGGCAGGGGCTACTCTTCGTTGAGGTGCGCGGGCTTCTCATTGCGGTGGCTTCTCTTGTTGCAAAGCACGGGCTCTAGGTGCATGGGCTTCAGTAGTTGTGGCGTGCGGGCTCAGTGGTTGTAGCGCACGGGCTTAGATGCTCCGCTGCATGTGGGATCTTCCCGGATCAGGGATCGAACCCGTGTCCCCTGCACTGGCAGGCAGATTCTTAACCACTGCGCCACTAGGGAAGTCCCAGGGGGATCAAGTTTTAGGAGAGAGTATATATGCAGGTTGAGTATGTAGAAATTGATTCCTTACATACCTCTTGGAAATTTTTATGTATTTCCAGGAGCATGTATACCCTTTGAAGATGACTGAGTTAATACATGCCAGGCATATAGTAAGTGCTCAGTAAATGCAGAGGCCATAGAGAAGAAATGTACTTTACTACTGATGCAAATATGCTGCTCATCATAAACACTGCATTTTTCAATCTGAATATTCATCAACTGACATCCTGGCTTCTACTGATCCCTAAATTTGTTAATGTTAAGTTTTGCTATAAAAGCCTGATCCCTACTCAGGCTGCTGACCATCAGATTTCTGGATCTACAAAACTGAGGACATGCTCTGAACTGTGTAGCTCCTGAAGCTACCAATCTTCTTTTGGAATTTTGATAGAAGATTTTTTTACTAACTAAATGTGTTAACTGCCTCCTCCTGCCAATGTTTAATATTAACCTATTACCTGATATGTTGCTCATTTACCCAGTTAATGTACATAAATCTATTTTAAAATAATGAATGATAATCTCTACAACTCCTTAAATCTTTTTAGTCTTTCTTGCTTTTCTTTGATTTCTGAGTATGAAAAACTAAGTAAAAACTCAAGAAATGGATTGTTTATACCACATAAATAGTTCAGTTCAGTATTCACTGCATCCAGGACTGTGATAATTGGAGGATATAAAGAATCATCAAAATGACAACAAAAAAAATCTCAAAATCTAGTGTGAAACTCCTTATAATTGTAAATTATATATATATATATATATATATATATATATATATATATATATTTTTTTTTTTTTTTTTTTGCAGTACGCGGGCCTCTCACTGCTGTGGCCTCTCCCGTTGCGGAGCACAGGCTCTAGACGTGCAGGCTCAGCGGCCATGGCTCACGGGCCCAGCCGCTCCACGGTATGTGGGATCTTCCCGGACCAGGGCACGAACCCGTGTCCCCTGCATCGGCAGGCGGACTCTCAACCACTGCGCCACCAGGGAAGCCCGTAAATTATATTTTTTAAAAATGTATTTCTGCAGACTTCCCTGGTGGTGCAGTGGTTAAGAATCTGCCTGCCAATGAAGGGGACATGGGTTCAATCCCTGGTCTGGGAAGATCCCTCGTGCCATGGAGCAACTAAGTCTGTATGCCACAACTACTGAGCCTGCGCTCTAGAGCGCGTGAGCCATAACTACTGAGCCCACTTGCCACAACTACTGAAGCCCGTGTGCCTAGAGCCCGTGCTCTGCAACAAGAGAAGCCACCGCAATGAGAAGCCCACACACCACAACAAAGAGTAGCCCCGGCTCACTGCAACTAGAGAAAGCCCGTGTGCAGCAATGAAGACCCAACGCAGCCAAAAATAAATAAATAAAATAAATAAATTTATTTAAAAAAAAGAAGAAAAAGATGTTAAAACAATTATTTGAAAAAAATGTATTTCTGTTATTTGGCTTCTCACTGTTTTCTATCAAGAAATTGATTTTTTTCCCACTTTTAAATCATTAAAATTAGTAAAGCAAACTAATATCAAAATTAGAGTAACAATCAAAAATACCCAGTGTCACGGGTGGCCTGACCTTCAATCATACCCATCAGCTCATTCTAGTTTTAGATTCTCATATTGTCATAAGAGAATCAACAACTATTCCACTTCTAGTTGAATAATGTGTCATGATTTTCCATACACATTATTTTATTTGATACAACAATACTTTGACAAACTCAAGTAACCGCATCTTATAGTTAAGGGAACTGTGATCCACTGAGTCCAGCACTTTTTTCTAGTGCCCCACGCTTCCACTGCAGTAAAAGTAAGTCCATAAATATGTTGAACATATTTATTGGCAGGATGTTGGGTGACCAGAAAGCAAGTTGATCACAAATCCTCGTTAACTGAGAATGCAGTGCACACTTTTTTCCAGGTGGCTCCAGTTTTTAGACAAAGACCAAAAACTGTAGCTTCTCTATAAAGGGCAGGACTGGGAAAGAGGCTGTACCGTTAGAAAAGTGAGCCAGAACTAGGGCAAACAGGCCTGACAGGTAAACAAAAGCCCTTTTGTCCCAAAACACATTCTTAAATACTTCTCAAATACACAGACAGAATATTTAGAAAATAAGTTTTAATTCCAAAACTCTTCTTGAAAGTAAATCTCTTGCTACCCCAGTAAAGTAGTGATGACATTTTGCCATTAGAAAAGGTAAATGTCTCTTTAGTTCTCATAAGTAGGTAGTGATCACACAAGCAGATGTGATCAAGTGTTCTAAAGAATGAATGATAACAAAAATGGTGTTTCTGTAGATATAGCTTCCAATGAAAACTTCCACATTTAAGAATCAATATTTTCTCAAGATGGTGGGATATGAAGAGGTTCTGTTCCACAGTCTGACTTCAGGCAAATCTTTTCATTTCTCTGGGCCTATTCGCCCATTCATAGAATAGGGGGGTTGGACCATGTGTGTCCGTTAACTTTCATCCTAGAACCTAAAGTGGCCAACACAAAAATAAACAAATGCAACCTAATTATTAACTTAAAAGCTTTTGCACAGCAAAGGAAACCATAAACAAAACGAAAAGACAACCTACAGAATGGGAGAAAATATTTGCAAATGATGCAACCGACAAGGGAATAATCTCCAAAATATACAAACAGCTCATACAGCTCGATATCAACAAAACAAACAACCAATCAAAAAAGGGGCCGACTGAAGATCTAAATAGACATTTCTCTAAAGAAGACATACAGATGGCCAAAAGGCACATGAAAAGATGCTCATTATCACTAATTATAATTAGAGAAACGCAAATCGAAACTACAGTGAGGTATCACCTCACACTGGTCAGAATGGCCGTCATCAAAAAAGTCTACAAATAATAAATGCTGGAGAGGGTGTGGAGAAAAGGGAACCCTCTTACACTGTTGGTGGGAATGTAAATTGGTGTAGCCACTATGGAGAAGAGTATGGAGGTTCCTTAAAAAACTAAAAATAGAGCTACCATATGATCCTGCAATCCCACTCCTGGGCATATATTTGAAGGAAGCCATAATTCAAAAAGATACATGCACCCTAATGTTCACTGCAGCACTATTTACAAGAGCTAAGACATGGAAGCAACCTAAATGTCCACTGACAGACGAACAGATAAAGAAGATGTGGTATATATACACAATGGAATATTAGCCATAAAAAAGAATGAAATAATGCCATATGCAGCAACATGGATGGACCTAGAGACTATCATACTAAGTGAAATAAGCCAGACAAAGACAAATATCATATGATATCCCTTATATATGCAATCTTAAAAAAAAAGATACAAATAAACTTATATACAAAACAGAAATAGACCCACAGACATAGAAGACCAACTTATGGTTACCAAAGGGGAAAGCGGTTGGGGGGTTGGATAAGTTAGGAGTTTGGGAATAACATACACACAATACCATATATAAAATAGATAACCAGCAAGGACCTACTGCATAGTACAGGGAACTAGACTCAGAATTTTGTAACGGCCTATAAGGGAAAAGAATCTGAAAAAAATATATATATGTATGTATAACTGAATCACTTTGCTGTACACCTGACACTAACACAACATTGTAAATCAACTATACTTAAATAAAAATTTAAAAAATGAAAAAAAAAGTTGGCAAATGAGATCACATACAATTTGTAAATATGCCTTGTTCTATTTGGCTTGACACAGTGTGAAAAGGCATCAAACATAACATTTTACCTCTCCCCTCTGTATTTGATATTTATAAGGTAATTGTCACTATAAATAATTTCCAAAGGTAAGATTCAGAAATACATGAGAAATATTTTCAATTACTACTACTGCTACTATTACTACTAATAGTTTACATTTATCAAAACCTTACTATGTGCTAGGCACTGCATTAAGAACTTAACATATATTTTACTTATTTATTTACTTATCTATCCAGCAGCTTTCAAACATATTTTCTATATTGGCTATTTCGGGCTCAAGTAAAATAAATAGTGATTTAAGGGATAAACTAGTTGAGACTCCTGGAAAGGTATTTATGAGTATAAAAGCTTCAAAATGATTTACTTTTAGTGACTTACTGGGAATATTAAATTTTGCTTCTAAGACTTTCCTTTCATCTTTCTTTATTCCATTATATACATACATACATATGTGTACATATATATTTTAATACCAAATAAAGCTGATGTATATACTATTATTTTTAGCACTTTATAGATAAGGATGCTGAGGTCCACTGAAATAACGAAAAGTCTTCAAGGTCTCTGAGCTTAAAAGTCACAAGTTATGCCTGTCCAAAGCCCATGGTCTTAGCCACTAGATGATAATGCCAACATAAAGTCTGATATCTCCATAGGTAATGCTACCACACTGTTCATGGAACAGCTTAGTCTCATCCAAATTATCACATAAGTCAAATTAATAAAATATTATCTATATATCTCTGCTAATAAAGTAAAATAACCATATATTTGCCTAAAACAATAACAATGATATCTATTATTGTAAAATGTAATAAAAGCCAAACCTTACCATGTACCCCTTTTTAAACCAGAAATTTCCATATTAAGTCAAAGTTGTTGTGCTTCTAGTTTTCCTACTAATCTAAAAGTATCTTTTATACAGTGCCATAATAATTGCATCTCTCTTAATAAACTAAAACTGAGAAATATGACTGAGTGTCCTTTACGTACTTTAATGCTGTCTCAAATGATCTTGGGCACAGATGACATAACCTACATTTGAGGAAACACTGAAGCTCAAATATGTAAACATCTCCATACTAGGCCAATATCACTGCAAAATAAATTACATTATAAAAATTGTAGGCTATGCCTAAAATGAGGGCAATGGAGTGTGTAACATTTTAGTAATTGTTTTTTTTTATCATCTAAACCTAAGATCCAAACAGTAATGAAAACTTTCAGGAGCTGCATATTTAAACATTTTTCTGAAATGTAATCAATCCAGAAAGAAATTAGAGATTATGTTACAAATGGAAAGCAACTTCTATTATTTTGCAATGGCTCAAAATTATTCATTAAATTTCATTTTTGAAAACGTCTAAATTCAGAATAACCTGCCAACTTATAATTTGAGAAATGTCAATAACTTCAAAATAATAAGACTTGCATATTTTTTTCTAAAATTACTTTTACATATCTCTCAAGAACATAAGTAATAAGTTTGGATTTGTAAATACTGCAAATACTTCAATGACTGCAACAGAGTTAACACAAAAAACTCATTAGCTACAAACGCCATCTTGTGGTCCATTTAAAAACTAATTTTGTAGTATTAGTCTGTAGATCTCTAACTCAAGATCTGCTAAAGATAGAAAAAGCCTTAGATACGAATAACTCCACTTCTGTCATTGTTACATGTGGAAAAATTGGGGCTCCAAAAGATCTAATACATTGAAAATCTTTATAGAAAGAATATGAGAGCCAAATTTTCGTATCTTTTCAACTCATACTTTTCTATACCATATCATCATTGTTTTTTAGCAATAACAAACCAATTACATGAAGTTTGTCCAGTTTAGTACCCCAGACACTTCAAACACCAAGCTTTTCTGTGTTTGCTTATCAAACATGGAAATACAACAAACTAAAAAAAAGAGCACATTTACTTTCGGATTACTGGAAAACTATCAAGGCACAGCTATGATGTTTAACTACATGATTTTAAAGCATTTCACACATGTCTTCTAATTTTATTCTCCTAAAGACCTGTGAGGGATGTGTGTGGATAGGGCGTGGAGGAAGAGGAGGACCATCAGTACCACTTTTTTTTTTTTTTTTGCTGTACGCGGACCTCTCACTGTTGTGGCCTCTCCCGCTGCGGAGCACAGGCTCCAGACGTGCAGGCTCATGGGCCCAGTTGCTCTGCGACATGTGGGATTTTCCCGGACCGGGGCACGAACCCGTGTCCCCTGCATCGGCAGGCGGACTCTCAACCACTGCGCCACCAGGGAAGCCCGGTACCACTTTTTGACAGATTAGAAAACTGGGTATAGAGAAGATATGATAAAGATTTTACAATTAGTGGCAGGCACTCTGATATACAATTTTAATTTTTTTCATTAGTAAACCCACCTTCTTTTTTCAAGATGTTACATCATGCAGTGTGTGCATGTGTGTTTTAAATCATTTCTTCCTTTTCTTTGCAGGAACTATATATTGGTCCATAGTATATAGTCTGCCATTTATGAAGAACAATAAGAAGAAAATTCTTGATTCAGAATCTAGATAATTTTAGAAATTATTTCATTATCATATATAATCGCCTATTCAAGTATTTGATAAACTTAACTACAGAAAAAGTTATCCAATCCAAAGGGTGGGAAGAGGCACAGACTGTCTATGCTATGGCATAACTGTCCCTTTTACATCTAAGCTCAAATTCGCTTGTACAGATAATTGAGAAATAACTATCTCACAGAATAAGACTGGTGAAAATGTTTTTAATACAAGTTTTTAAGAAAGCAGAAACCTGCAAAACAACAAAAGCTTTAAAATTACATGAACTATAATAAAAGATGTACACAGTTATGTGGAAACATGAGCTATAGCTATGGCTTTGGAATATGCAATTCAGAACAGAAATCATCACTTAATAAAACAGCAAAATAGTTAATTACATAATACTTTAGAATTCTAAAAACGATAAACACTCGATTTTTAAGATTTCCTTAGAAGTACATAAAAGTCAGAACCTGGTGCATTTAAACTGAATTCTATAATTAACTGTGCTTTATATACATTATAATACTTGAATATTAATCAGATTATAAATGTTTAAATGAGAAAAGACACTACCTATGTTAAGTGTAAGAGATGAACAGACTTTTAGAAAACAGAAGGAACTTTAGAGCAGCGCTTCTCAAACTATGTGCGATGATGAATAAGTCTTTTTCTTTCAATCTGCTGAGGACCATTAAGTGAACCTACTGAGCTGACTAGTTTGCACTTCATGCCACAAGAAATCACCACAAAAGCTGGATAATACTCGAATTGGCCTATACCTTATTCAACAAAAGTCTAATAATCACCCACTTGGATGTCATGACAATGTCTAATTGCTATAGAAGATTTCAACTGATTACGTTTAGTTTCTGAATCTATCATGTTATAAATCTGTAATTAACAATTTATGAATTGGACATTAGTCCACAGTTTAAGTTGCATCACTTTAGAGATCAACATAATTACCTGAAGTTTCCTAAACTGTGTTCCATGACAGGCTAATCCTATAAGAAGAAATGCTGACCTAGTCAAAGAAATTATGTCTTCAGATTCATAAACCATATAAGCACATAAAAGACTCTGAGAACTTTAGTAAAAACGCCTGTTTAACTCAAACTTATTTGACTACAGAACCTATCTTTTCTTTCACGATTAACACCCATTAACATTACAAAAACTAATTTCCTATAAAATGCATTGAGAAATTCTAGTACAGACAGAATTTCTGATGTACATTATTCAACAATTGCTTAAAAACTCCCAGTGGCAGAGAACTTATTTCTTTGCATTGCAATTTAATGTAATTTAGAGAATTTTAATACATAGGAAATAATTCCTTCTGTGAATTCAAATTATACAATTTCCAAAAGTTGGTGCTAGATATGTTTTCTGAAGCAACAATAAAACATGTACTCCTTCCATGACTGCCCTCCAAATACCTTTCTTCTTTTCCAATTCCTTGAATGAAGATGCATTTCTTAGACCACTATCACCATGATAACCTTATTCTGACTACATCTTAGTTTGCTAATATTACTATCAAAATGCATCATCAAGTCTGAATTCAGTATTTTGAATAGCTACTAAATAATGGAGATCATTATTTTGTTCTAATTTTTTTTAAGTCAAAAGTGTCTTCTAATATAAAAAGACCTCAATATGCCTCTTATGAAAGTCAAGTTTTGAAAAAAGAAAATTTCAGTGTGGTCACCAAGATAAAGACCCAGTAAATTAAATGACTTAACGTCTGAAAAGTATACTGTCATTCCACATGCTGAAGATAATCTTATTGCAAAGTAATTTTGGCTTGAGTATAAGGATTCCTTGTGGTGGGTGGTGGTAGAAGTAGTTAGAAGTAGATTTACTACTTGGAATACGACCTTGTCATCAATGTAGAGGATAACAATTAACCTTATCTGCTATGACAGAGGAGCATTCATTTGTATCACTGAAAAGCTGTATCAAATTATTGAGGTGTAAGTTTAAAAGGTCAGTTGGCTACAACAGAACAGTGTTTTAAGCCAAGTGGAACTGAAATTTACTGTCAAGAGCTCATATTTACCTAAACTTCTTCAGATGGCTTTACAATAAAAGTTCTAATGAACATTTTTACCAGTTTCCTAAGTATTTTCTAGAGACTATTTCAGACATTAATTTCATAAATGACTTCGGTGAACAAATAAATCTGAGATCTTAAACAAAGGTGAACAGATGTTTTTCCTAGGGAGTTTCTTAGAAACTTTAATGTGCTAAGATGCATTGCCAAACTTCTCCGTAAAGTGAAACAGTATAACCTAAAAGGAAGACACTTGGCTATGAAGATGTCATATCCAATGACAGCCAAAGTAAAATCAATAGAAGCAAATGATTGTGTGATCAAGTATGTCCTTAAATATACAACAATTAGAGACCCAAAGAACTATGCCCTGGGACTTCCTCTGCCATTTGTAATAGCTGATTTAAAAAATTTATAAAATGTCTTTAATGTAGAGTTCCCTCAGCTCAATTTATAATTCTCACCTCTTCACTCATCCAGGATTCCTGGTACAATCTATCAAACTGAGAAGGCAGCTCTGCAGCCTCTGTGATAGCTATTCTCCATAGATGCCTCCCCCACAACCAATCAACCATAACAGAGGACCATAATAGCCTCCCATGAGCAATCCAAGCAAGTGTTTTATTGATGAGTTTGTTTCCATGATCGATGGTGAAGCTTCTTATCAGACAGTGAGAATAAAAGGTTTTAGCCTTAGGATGACACAAGGTTATTCCATCTGTCTCCATTGTTCTAGGCATTATTACCGTGTACCTTTAGATTCTATTTGAAATAGGAATTGATTGCTCCCCCCAAAAATGATCTCCATAGGATAAATGGTAAAGAGGACAAGATTAATCATTAAACAATCAATAGTGTTGGTCTCTTTACTCAAAATACAAAGGGAAAAACTCCTAGGTATTCAATGGATTGTCATTTAACAGCATTAAGAAGATGAAAACTTGGTGTTTTTCTTTTGATGAAGATGACCATCCCTAAATGAATTGGATGGTGCATAGAAGAGTAGTGTAATGCTGCCTGAATTTGCTAATCCAGACATTCAGGCTTCTAATGAGTGCCTCCCATTGAGTAAAAAAGTAAATAATGTGGACACAAGAACGTAATGAATTGGAAAATTTAGCTGGCATAAAAATGGTCAGGTTGAGTAAATATCTAAGCATCTTAGCCTCTCAAGCTGGTGGTGTGTTTACTTTCCAGGAAATCTATCCTACCCATTAATGGAAATCTACTGAATCCCCTAGGGTATGTAATGTAGTCCTGAAACATTCTTCAAATAGTTCCAAAGATAGACTGCTATTTTCTGAAGAGCTGTTTTAGCACCATCAGATCTGTCTTCCTCGGTCCTAGGGATTAGGTCAGGTACCAGCTTTAGTAAATGTTACGAGGCATGACTGTAAAAAGAAAAGTACCCTGATATGGATTCAAAAATCCCTGTCCTAGATAACTTTGAATTATTCCAGCTCTAGCTAAATTCTTTATTCTTATGATTTGGAAAGGGAGTTGAGACACATTAACCTTAAAGAAAGTATCTGTTTACTCTGTTTCATCCTAAGAGACTGTCAATATAAAAATATAATTGAAATGGTTCAACATAGGCCAACTTTTATGCCTCTCTCCCAATATTTAAAAGGAAAACTCAAAAACTACAGGTCATTCCTTAGGACCAAAATGATACTAAACAACTACAGCTGGTTAAATCCTTACTCACTTCCATCCTTCTCTTTACAAGAAAGGCTGTTACTAAGAGTTGAGCAGTATAAGGTGATTGTGTATGGTGCGTAGAAATTACAGAGGTTAACTATTTTGGAAACAGGTGTCATTGTTTCAGTATCTCCCAAAACCTTCTCTGGAGCTAATCTGAGTATTCACCTAGGAAAGAAAAGTAGCCTGCATTTCTCCTGGGTGAGCAGAAGTCTGTCGATTTTTCTTTGCGTAAATCAGTTTAAAATTAAAGGCTTCATCTAGGGCTTTGTAAGCACCGCTTTTGGGCGGATAAAGGAAAGGCTTTGCAAGGGTCATTGTAAAAAGAACACGCTAGCCTTCTCTTTTTGTGGCAATGGATAGCTAATGTTTTATTATCTCTTCAAATATACTGAATTTTAGTTACCTTTTATTTGTATTTGCCTAAATCTTGCAACTTACATTTTCATTCTCCTTGATGGAGAGAACAGGAGTGAAATAGAAATGAAGTAGTTCTGTTTTCTCAGTTTCCGTAACATGGTTTCCATTAGAGATTCACTTTATTAATTTTATTAGAGTTTATTAATTCCTAATTTTCTTGCTTCCAAAAGAGGCTCCTCACACCTACTTCCATTTGACTTTGGTACTATTTGGAAGTCATTCCATTTTTTTCCAAAACCTCACTTCTTCCTGAAATGTGCCCTTCCTGATACTGTTTCTCTGTATTCATCTCTGACTGTATCTCTCTCTTTACATCTTTGTCTTTCATATTTCATGGTCCACAGATGTAATCGTATCTGATTCTTTAACTGCTTCACTCCTTTTATTACTTTTTAGAATTGTTCATTCCTCTTATGTCATATTCTCTTTTTGAGTCTGTGATGTTGAAATTATACTTTTCTGTAATTTTTTCAAATCACTTTACTAAATTCTACGCAATATGACTGAAAATGGCCAGGGTTTCCTTCCTTTGCTTTCCTTTGACCTCCCAGATTTTGAAAATGGTACTTTCTCCCCAAGTTTCTGTCATGTTACATAACCGTTCCTCTTTGTTGGATGGAATTAGATCTAGAGAAGCTCTTCCCTCTAACTGTTCCTTTTAATTCATGTAGATGAACAGAAAGTCCATAATTTATCTGAGTCCCAATTTTTTAAAAAAGAATGAAATTTCAGACAGAAATCTAAATGCCACTCATCAAAATCTTGCTTAGCTGGCAGTTTTATAATCATTACCAATATAGATTAACCTCTTAAAGTCACAATGCTTGGGAGCTATCTTTACTTGGACCAGGGTGTTTTAAATATTCACAAAAATTTTAAAAATGTTCCAAAGCATGTAGTGCACCACTTAATTTAAAACAAGCAACTCTTTTGCTAGAGTTTATTTTACCATTCCCCAATGTAATAAGGAATACATTTCTAAATAAGAACAACTAAACTTGAAGAACTTCTAGAACATTCAATGCTTATCTATTACTTACTTTGTAGAAGAACTGCTATGATACCTATTTTTTAAATTTTCTCTACTTTTTAAATGGTCCATATATAGCTGGACTTGGAATTTAGGAAAGCATTAGTTGTACTATTGATTTGGCTTGATGGTGAACGCTTGTAATGATTTTTTTTCTTCATTTATCTTAGAGAAAACGTCCTATACTATAATTGCTTTTCTGCTTCCTAGATGTCCATGTAGATACATATATTTTTATTATTCAGTAATGATAGAACCCTTCTATTAAGCCAGCTCATTACCATTCAAGTAAAAAAAAACTAATTTAAATATTCTTCCATTAAAAAAAGTAATACATTGTAAAGCTGTATAAATCAAGTGAAAAATACATATACTTATTATTCTTCCCTAAGGGCAAGATTTAATTTTGAATTTGAATGTTGCTTAGCATAGGGTTTTGACGTTAATTGAATCTTAAATGAATGATTTTACATGAGGCAATTGACATTCTTAAATAAGACTGATAGCATTTGAAATGAAGCGACCTCTAACCTGGTTATTTCTTGAAATTCTTATCAAAAAAGATTTTAAGTCTAGTGTTCATAATTATTTTTAATAGTATTATTTATGAGAGCAAAAAATTTACATAACTGCTTAATTATTAGTAGTTCTCTTCACTAATAAAGGTATGTTAACATAATGTACTAGAAGATTATGTCGTTATATAGAGAAGTGTTTAAACAAATAAAAAATACAGAACTCAAAATAATACATATCCACTATAATCATCATGACACAAATAAGTAACATGTTTTTATGTTGACACATTCGAAAAGAACCATGCAGAAATTTTAAAATATTTTTATCTGCATATAGCAAATTATTTTTCTATAATTGCATTTAAGTGTAGCCTTCTCTAGGAGATAAGGTTATGGGCATTCTTTATTTCCTCTTTATACATTTGTGTACTTAGCTCTTGTCATTTTTTTGTTTTTCATGTGCATGTACTAATTTTCAAACCAGAAAATGAGGCTCTGAAACGACTTCCATACATTAACTAATAATTCTAAAATAAGCTGTGCAAAGAAACACATGTTATAACTTCAAGTATTATATTCACTTAACTACAAACAGTTTTACTTGGCAAAAATTAACATTATGCGATCTTTCCATGATTATGATATTAAAATTAAACTTTCAAAGGGTATATTCTTTCAGTTTATAATACCTACCAAGGATTACTTCCTTTCAAATCTCTTCACCATCACCATAATCATCAGCATCAGTATCATCAACAATTGAAACTTACACTCTTTTGTACCTACTAAAGAACAATTAGAAAATGTCCATGTACTTTATCCAGCATGTCATAGTTTATGGTTTCAGCATCCCTTCACATTTTAGCAAGAAATAATTTTCTTTGGTTATCTGGATACCAAGATACTTTGAAATTATTCACCTATGTTCAACTGGATTTTTGTTTTATTGTTTCATTATTCTTGTTTTTATAAAAAGACTCAAATTTATTCTTAGTTATTGGTCATATAGAACAAAATTGGGAATAGCTTCATTTCACCTACTCAGAGTTTATTTGGAGATACCTGTTTTATATTCGGTGTCAACTGTCTCCAAGTAAGTTCACACATCTAAGTATAATATTTCAATATGACAATAACTGGTTTCTGATACAGACCTATATCTCATATTTACAAACTGATTTTCCTCTTTCATTTTAATATTTAAATTTTAAGTTGTAAACAAACTGTGACCATTTTACTTCATAAAAGTCCAAAGGCAAATGTTTATACCCCATTTCTTCTATCACACTAGGAACAAACCCCTTTGGTGATTTATTTTTACAAATGTTGATGAAAACAGAAGTATTTCCATAATAATATGATTAAATTAAAAAGGGACTGGAAAGATTCTGCAATATTTCACTTCCTTGTATATCTGAGATATTCTGAAGTTAACAGATAACAGCAGACTGTTGCTGTTTCAAGCCACACAGTTTGTGTGTTAGTTAGGAAGCCGTGATTATATAAGGGCCCCAATTTCCTGATTATGCTTGGACTGATGTGTCAAATCAGTTAAGAGTTATTCACTCTGGAAAAAAAACAATAAATAACTGGAGCTGTAGGGATCTTGTGAAGTTATAATAAAGAAAACCAGAGATTCCTCCAAATATATACATCTAAGATGCAGTACACTTGATATAATTTTAGCAACATGTAGAAATATAATTCATTTGGAGGAAAGGGTGAAAAACATACTGATATAAACTGCTGTGAAGAACGAAGTTTGCAATATGGCAATATGGCACAGTGATGCTAATTTAACTATTTCTAATAAAACTGTATTTTGTATAAACTGAGTGCAACCTATGAGCGTGACAAAAATATGTATTTATGTGACAGGTACAGTCAAAACTCAAACATTTCATTTGGAGTTCAATGGAATTGCCATGAACATTTTCTCTTAAAAAAATAAAAAAGCAAACTTAGAAAAGTTTTGCAGACTTTATCATTGAAAGGAAAACATAGTAGGTGCATTTGTCACATGACTTTTATAACTTAATATACTTATGTTTTATAATCACAATCACTTATAGTATATTGTATATCTTAATTTTCAAGGCATTATCTTAAAAATTGTTTCAATTAATTGTCATAACACTACTATAAGGTCAGTGTGGACAGGTTCTATTGTAAAGGAGAGATAAAGTTATTTCTGTGGATTTAAAGAGTTAAGTGGTAAAAAAAGCCTATGTTGATAAATGTGTTTTATCCAACAGAAATATTTTAAATCATTTCAAAATCTGAGATTTACGAGGAATTCCTTTTAGAGACTTGAATTTACTTAAGGTTGTTAATGTAGAATAAAAAAATAGGAGAGGTAGAAAATGATCTTTCCAATCCCACCTGCTAAAAAGAAAATCACTTGAATCTGTCCACTAATCTCTAGCCCACTGCCATGAGACCTCTATGTCAGTTCACATCTCTGTCTTTGTTGCTACGTTTTCTAACTAGGCTCAACATGTTTAGTTTTGTTCCACTCTGACCCATATAGCCAGTGTGATCTTTCTAAAAGGCAAGTGCAATAGATATTGTCTCTTCCCTGCTGAAAAGTCTTCAATGGCATTCCCCATTTCCCTTAGAATGAAAAATAAAAGACAAAGCTTATAAGGCCCTCTTCAGCCTAATAGCGTTCAGGACATACTAATGTAAAATATGACATGTTGGCATATTAAGATGAATGAGTTTGAGAATATGGCAGAAGCAGAAAGGTCACTTTGACCTTCTTCCAACCCTTATCTCACGAAGCAGGTCATAAAACCCTCATACAAGAGGTGGCCTCCTTATGCCCAGAGGAAAAAAGAAGCATCTTTACCTCCAAAGACAAAGGGACACTGAGAAGACTCCTAACAAAAAGGACTTGCTAAATTCCCTCCAGTTTATTTCACTTAACTCATACTCCTTAACCTACCCTATTTCTACATGACAGCCCACTCTTCATCAAACTTAGCGTAGAAATACTCAGATCTGTTTCTTCTGGTCTAGATTTGCTCATGAAGGCTCCTGTACCACAAAGAACTTACATTAAATCAACATATATACATTTTTCCTGTTAATTTATCTTTGTCAGTTTCATTTTCAGACCCAGCCAGGAATCCTAAGAGGATCGAGGAAAATTTTTCCTCCTCTACAAGCCTCCTTTTTCAACTCAACATTACCTCCACTCCACCATCCTTCAAAGAGAACCTCAGTAATTTGAACATGTACTCTCTCACTTCTTGTCTTTTCTCTGCCTGGAACTCTCTTACTCACATCTTTATCTGGCTACCTCTCATTCATCATTCATTAAGGTCTCAGCTTAAACACATCCTCTGAGGAATCTTCCTCTTTCCCTGCACTGTCTTTCTATCCTGGAACTTATTATACTTTATTATCATAACGTTTTATTTTAATTGACTGTTTCTCTTATTGACTGTAACTACATGAGAAAGGGACCGTGTTTGTCCTGCATACTGTGGTCTCTCCAGGGCCCAGCACAGTGTCTGGTGGTAGTAGGGGCTCAAGTAATTCTTGTTGAATGAAAATATCAGTATCAGATAATCTTGCAAAATATAAAATATTTTAGTTTAAAGTACCTTTAAACTAGCAAGCACTATAGACTACAAAGGATAAAATAATTCTCTTAATGTATCAATTTTGTATAGTCATTAATTCAGTCAGAGATAAGGTTAAAGATGTATGTTTAAAATATACCTTCCAGGAAAAGTATGTTCAGAATACGCTAGATGAATGGGAACTTCCCTGGTGGTCCAGTGGGTAAGACTCCGCACTCTCAGTGCAGGGGCCCCGTCATCGACCCCTGGTCGGGGAACTAGATTCCGCGTGTATGCTGCAACTGAGTCCGCATGCCGCAACCAAGACCCAGCGCAGCCAAAATAAATAAGTAAATATTAAAAAAAAGAAAAGAAAAAGAATGAAGTTGTACCCCTACCTCATACTATAATAAAAAAAAAATTAACTCAAAATGGGTCAGATACCTCAATGTAAGAATTAAAACTACAAAACTCTCAGAATATGCTAGATGAAGAAAGTGATAGCATAAAATTCATTTAAAATAATAACTACTTTGCGGAATTGTTAGTTGTTCAAAAAAGGTAATCATTTGAAAAGAAAAATGTTGACTAGGCTCTTTCCTGAATTAAAAAACAAACAAAAAAAAAACAACTGAACTATAAACTGAACTAATGCTCCTTTTTTGATTTTTTTGAATAGCTACAGAAGGCATGGTAGGGGTGGCAGGGACATAACGTATAAGCCCTGAACTAATTTTCAAACCTTTGGTCCTTTCCTCATTTTGCAAACCCTTTTCAATACAAGAAAAAGAGAGGAAAAGGAAATAAGATAGGAGAATCATTAGGAAGCATGATCAAGTGCTTTTGAAGAATTCAAATCCTTCCAAAACAAGAAACTGAGGGGAAAACAGACACAATAAAATGGTAGCATAATTCTTTCTAACATCAAGCTCAGCTCAAATTAGGTACTTGGGCATGCTGTGTAGGAAGGAAAACTTATCACCCTCCCTCCACATATACACATTTGTGTCAGTGGGTGGGTACAGCGTTACTATATTAACTGGCAACTCCACTGGCACTGAGCCACCGAAGAGGCTTCTGAATGTGACACTTGGTTCCTGAACAGACTCTTTTCAACACAAGACATATAGAAAGTAAGAGAGGATAACATTTTAAAAATGAAGCAACACCACATATCACTAATTACCTGTTCATAAGAGTGGATATTCTCCTCAGCCATATCTGTAAATGCTGACTTGATATCATTTTGCATGTTTTGTTTCCATCTTTCCCAATCTGCTTTCAAGGCATTATTAGCGCACTCCACTTTATCTTCCAGTTTTCCAATCTCTTCCGTAAGCTGAATTAGATCACAAAGAGATCAACTGATCTATGTATTCCTGCCACTAAGTGAATTCTTAAAGTCTAAGCTGAATATTATAAAAAACAGTTTAAGAAAAATACTTTTTTTGAAAAGTCACCAGTATTTACTCTGTATACTAACTAGTTAAAGTAAAGAGAACACTGGATTCAGAGATGTCAAGTAGAGTTCTAAGGTCTGCCACCAATTAGCACTTGACTTTACCTAAATCTCTCTAATCTTGGGCTTCAGTTACACTATTTATAAAGCAAAGGAAATTGGACTACAAGTTATTCCAAAATTTTTTTGCAATAACTCTCTAATTACCACTGATTGTGATGAAATATTTATGTTAAAAGATATGGTTGGGGGCTTCCCTGGTGGCGCAGTGGTTGAGAGTCTGCCTGCCGATGCAGGGGACACGGGTCTGAGCCCTGGTCTGGGAAGATCCCACATGCCGCGGAGCAACTAGGCCCATGAGCCACAACTACTGAGCCTGCACGTCTGGAGCCTGTGCTCCGCAACAAGAGAGGCCACGATAATGAGCGGCCCGCGCACTGCGATGAAGAGTGGCCCCCGCTTGCCGCAACTGGAGAAAGCCCTCGCACAGAAACGAAGACCCAACACAGCCAAAAATAAATAAATAAATAATAATTAAAAATGAATATCTGCTTATAAAAAAAAAAAGATATGGTTTCACATGTTCAGCTTCCCCTTCCTACTCCTTTTTCAGCTGTTTTTAGCAGAATGCTCAGTTAACTGACATGTTATAACATCCGTATAGATTATGTAGTCCAACCTGGAGGCCCAGGGGATTAACTTGTCACATTCCACTCAGCTGGTAACAGAGGCAGGTTTATATCACAAGACACCTGACACCTAGTCCACGCTCCATTAGACAGGCTGAGTGTGACAGTCATACCTCCTCCCCAACTTACCCACCAACCTTTGAGCATGGAACCCATCAATTTATTGCTTTATATTTAGCACATTTATATAAATTTTTATATATTTATGTATATTTTATACACATATATTTATTCATATATCAGCATACATTTATTTGTTAAGTTCCTTCCCCATACCAGGCATTATTCTAGGACTTGGAGATTCAACAGTGAAGACAATAGACAAAAATCCTTGTTTTTACCGGAGCTGATATTCAACTGGGGAGAGACAAACCATAAGCAAGATAAATGAAATATGAACTATCATTTGATAATAAGTGTCAAAAAGAAAAACGAAGCAGAAAGGTAGATAGGGAGTATAAGAATGATGCAATTTTAGATAAGATGGCTGGGGAAAGCCTAAATAAGAAACTGTCATTTGAATAAATATCTGAAGTTGATGTGAGAGTGAACCATGGGGTTCTTAATCAGAAAAGCATTCCTGGCTGAGGAAGAAACAGGACAATGGCCTAGAGGTGGAAGCATGCCCGGATGGTCCAAGAAGAATAAGGAGACCAGCATGGCTGTAGCAGGTGGCAGAGTTAAAAAAGAGGGAAACTCTTAGGAGATGAGGTCAGAGAAGCAGTGGGTGACCAGATCTTACTGAGCCATGCAGTCCATGGTAAGGATCTTAGGTTTTATTGAGTGAGACCCAAAGCCAGAGAGATTCAAGCAGAAATGACACCACCTCTCCCATGTTTTAAAAGGGGCATATTATACGTTACCACTGTTCCTTGGCTCCGAGTATTTGAAAGAGGCTATCATTTAAGAAGGTCCCCATTACAGACATGCTAAAATGTGAAAATGTATGTCTTAGAATCAAAAAAATGTTATTTTACTTCCAATGCTTGTTTGAAATATTCTTTTTATTCATTTGTCAATATTTTGCTGTGAAATTTCACTGCTGACTTTATTTCATTGCAGCCATATTTGCTTTTGTTTCCCTAAGAATAGACATTTGGTATTATATAAATCTTTTATTACCTATGGGAGATCTATTTCAGTAGTAAGGTTGGTTTTCATGTTTTGTGTGTGGCGGGAAAATGTGTTTTTTTCACTTTCTTATTTTGTTTGTAAACTATCTCAGTGAGGCCATTTATTACTTTATGGGTATGTATGACTCTTTGGGGGTAATTATTTTGCTTAATCACAGAGAATTTGTCTAAAAGGATGTTAATGGGATTTCTCATGGTGGACTGCGGATGCTGGAGAATAAGCTAAGGTAAAATTTTACTGACAGGCCAAACTCAAACAGGATCCGGAGAAAGCTCAGGGGCCGGTTACAAAACCTCACTCCTCTGGGCTGTTGGATGGAATCTTGCCATTTTCACAGCCAGATGGAGATGATTAGAAAAGTGTCTTTTTTTATAGCTAGGATGAAGAGGTACCTACACCAACTGTAACTGCACTGTTTTTCTCCTCTGCTTAGGTTTTGCAGTCTAAAAGTGCCATGCACTGGAGTGGAGTGGGATTACTGGCAAAGTTCTTTACTGAAAGTGGCTTTAGGAAACACAGTAGATTCTAAATCATATATTCTATCTTCCTTCCCCTCCTGATGGAGCTTAAAATGGTGTTACTGCCGTAAGGGATTTAAACAGTCTTCCCCTTTTCAATCTGCAACTCCCTCTTCTAAAAGCCCTTGTTAGTGGTAGTCAGGCTGGTTGGTGCTTCTGCCCTGGCCCAGAGCTACTGCATTCCTAAAGAAGTCCTGTCCTGTTCTCTGACTTCACTCCCACCTACAGAAAGAAGCTTTGTAGCCTGATCAGCATGGCACTGGGATTAAGATGACTAATGATAGGTTAGACTGATCGCAGACCCCACGTCTGTCTTTTACAAGCTGTGTGACACTGGGTAAGAGTACTTTTTGAAGCCCTAGTTTCTTCATCTGTAAAATGAATATAAAAATGACACTACCTATCTCGAAGGGATTTTTATTAAAAGTTGCCTGAGATAATGAACACGTTCATTGATGTGCACAGTGCCTGACAATTTTTCTACTAAACTGTATCTATTACTATCATCATTACCACCATTACCACCAGTACCACCACCATTACCACCAGTACCACCACCATTACCACCATTACCACCATTACCACCATCATCGTCAGTTGGTGAAATGGAAATGGATTCCCTCTCCTCTTCCAGTATTTTGGTCTCTGGAAATATACCATTTCTTTGCCAGGGTCTAGGTCTTAATTTCTAGTGCTATTTCTTGATTTATTCTCACCAGCGTAGAAGAGGATACATATGTTCTAAATATACATGATCAATTCCTGTCATTTTTTTGGAGGCTATATATATATATATATATACTGACCACTTTTTATTTCTTTGATGATTCCATCATTATTTTAGTTAGAAAAGGAAAAAAGAGACATTAGGTATTTCCTCACACTGAATCATCTTCCCCTAATTTTGACTTGAAGAAACTCTAACTGATAATAAGCACAAAACACTTAATTCAAAGTAGGAATGATCTGGACTATTATCTTTCCTACCAATTTACAAAGGCATATTATTAGATTTCCCTTCCCTTAGTTGACTGCACTTTTAGCAAGTTCTTTGGTACAAGGAACTGTGCATTTAGATGGTGCAATCCAGGCTCTCAACATAAACACTGAACAAAATTTCACTGAAGTGGGAGAGTAACGTGTTAGGCACCTGGCGGGCCAAAGAAGCCCGTCTAGTGCTTCAGCACCCCTCTAACCACAGAGCAGGTTTCAATAACTCTGAAAGTAGGGAATTATAGTTTCTACCAGAAAGCAGCATAGAAAAGACTGAGTTTAAAAGGATTAAGGCTTGAATCATTCATTTCACAAATACTGGAAACGACTTGGCCCTCTGTTGGTGGAAAAACTGAAGAAGGAAGCAATCCTTTTTGCCAGGAAAATGTTGTAATATCAGAATAAGTAATAAAAGATTATAATATAGTGAAAACTAAAGATTTAGATTTAACTGCAAGGCTAATGGGTAATCGCTAGCTTCAGTTATATTCAGCTAGAAATGAGCCATACAATTAAGTGAAAACCATTAATACTAAGAGCTCAGGCAAACAAAACAATATCCTTCTTCAATAGCGAGTACCTACTATAGCACCAGGAAAAGCAGCAATAATAATGACCACTTATTGTATTTCTGCCATGGGCCACTGTATTAAGCTATATACTTTACATATATTATTTCATTTAATCTGCATAATAATATTGCAAATTTGGTAATATTATCTTCCTTTTACAAGCTGGGAAACTGGGAGAAAGAAATAAAAGAGATCACACAGCTTTTTGTGGCATCATGGAGATTCAAGTGAAAATACATGCTCTTTCCATAGTGAGTGAATAGCCCCAGGCTAGCTTGCGTGTGGCTTTCAAGATTAAACTGATTCACCTCTTACCTTAAGGAGTTTGTTATCTTTTAAAATGCAGATATGCAAAAATAAAACAAAAACCAAAGGCTATAATACAAAGCAGAATGTGATATATATCATAAATGGAGGAAAAAAATTAAAGTAGTATACAGAAAGATACAGCATGGAGGATTAATTCCAACTTTGGTAGGGGACATTCCAAGTGTTAATTTGCTAGGCAGTGAGTGGGGAAGAAGGCATCTGGATGAGGGTATGGCATAAATAAAACCACAGGGATGTTATGCTATAGAGTGTGACAAAACAATGGATAAGAGATAGTTTGGAGGCTGGAGGTGGGCAAGGAGAAACATGGGAAATGCAGCTGGACAGGCTGATTGAAGATTGACCACTAGAGGGTGTAAATGCTATTGAGCATGAAATGGATTCTGTAGGAAAAGGTAGGCTACCGAAAGTTTTTGACCAGGACTGAAGTATACTTCAGATAGATTCCTGAGTCAGAGATATGCAAGGATGCTTAAAAGAGAAAGGGGGGAGGAGGAGGGGAAGAAAAGAAACCAATTAGCCTGCACTGGGACTATGGAGACAGCAATAAAAATGATGAAGATTTGGTTCATTCCCACTCATTCATCCTGCAGCATTCACTCAGCATCTATCTAGTCTCTGTTAGGAACTAAGATGAAGGGTGAAAAAACAGTCCTTGCCCTCAAGGACTCATGCCTAAGGGGAGAAATAAAAAAAACAACAACTGGATACAGAAAATGTGAAATGCAGTTCATGTGAAGCAAATAGGGTGTACAGTCCTAGAAGCATGTTTACTTTGAAGTTTCTAAAAATCGCAGGTGGTCTGTCAAGGTTGGTACCTAGAGTGTGAGTAGGGGAATAGCAAAAGAGGAAAGAGAGGCAGCTGCCAGGTACTAAAGGGATTTCCCTGGGGGGTGTTTGGATTTTCAAACCAGGACCAGGAAAGCAGCAGTAACAATGAGATTCCTGATACAGGGGATACAGAGAGGAGGAGATTCTGAGACACAGAATCAGTAGGGGCTGGCAACTGACTAAGTATGGATGGGCACTGGAAGAAAAGATAAGATTATCTGATATTTTTAACTGGATAGCATTCACTGGAAGAACAGGTGGGGTAGGGTGAGATAGGAAATGAAGGCCTAAAGGCAACAGTAATAGTCTTGCAGGGTGAGGTATACATCAAACAACTTTTGGAGGTCAACCCTGTGACATGTTTCACTAAAAATTCTTACTATAATTCTTACAAAGTGAAAAAAAAAAAGTACTTATCCCTGAGAAGGAACAGGGTCATGGAGAAAAAAAATAAAGGAAATAACAATGAAAAAAAGAGAAAAATATGATCATGCTAAAAATAGTCCACCATTAACATCAACATATTAAATGTTAAAGTAATATTTAATTACTATGCTTCATTATTTCTCATCCATGAAAAGTACAGTCTAGGAGGTGGGTGTCAGATCAAAGAATAAAAGATGCATGAGGTTCATGTCATATCCCATCAACTTGGAGGTACCCTAGATTCAGCTGAAGGGTGCCCCTTCCTTTACTTGTTAGATTGAGCTTGTTTTGTTTCTTTGATTAAGTTCAATGTTATCTAGAGAATGGTCTGATGGCTAAAGGGCCAAGAACTGACATACTCATTCTGTCCACGTCAGTTATAGCTCTGAACCCTGGTTATATCATATTATGAATGTTTGTCACAGGTCATGTGGGAAAGTGGGTAAAATAATTTGGATGAATCCACACAGATCATTCATTACTGCTAGGAAATAAAGCCTACATTCTAATGAAATAGCCCTGTGGACCATTTCTACGATTATAGGCCATTACACTATTTTTAACAGTTACTCAGTTTTTGAAGCACATGTCTGCTAAGACAACCACAGGTGCACTGAATCCCTCAAACCCATTTAACCACCTTGGAGGTTTTCCTCCTTATTCCCTGAAAGCTGACTTTAGAAAGCGAAACCAATCCAGAAACCCTATAACATTTTAATAGTTTTTATTAAAATAGGCCTTTTATAGATTTTAATTTTCTATGACTTTTATACATTTAAATTTGTAAGAACATATTTTCCCATAAGTACAACCATCAGAAATAGATGGATTTTTATAGAAAAGTTAGATAAATCCATGCAAATACAGTTTATTTATTACCTTTCTGTAAGCAAATGATTAACTAAAATATAAAAATTTCTTTCACAGAAAATTCGTATTTTATTAACAATAAAAAAGATATAAGTGATAGAACATTTTAGAATCCCATAATAAAGACAAGTGTCTTCCTTTGTGACAAAATGTTGTCTTGGAAATTATATCAGAAACATCTATTTATTTATAAATAAAATATTACAGATGTGAACTGTATAATCACAAAGTTAGGGTAGCAAATAAAATAGGGTAGCGAATAAAATATGAAAAATATTTTTAAAAAGAACATACTCCACAAATATACATCTCCAAAAATATTTTATAATAAATAAAGTTTGGAGACAAAAATGGGATTACCTGTATACTCATCAACTATTTAAGAGGTAAATACAATGTATCTAGAGTACGTATATTTGATCTAATACTAAACATTAAAAAATAATTGGGCTTTTCTTAGAGATTAAAGTGTGCTTAAAGATGATTAGGTAGGCCTTTTGCTCTTAAGATTTAAGGTTGATCTTTTGATGCTATTTCTCTCAATGTATTTTCAATACAGAGGCAAGAACTTTTATATTTACTAATAGAGACAAGAATTATTCCACTGGATTTGCTTGGCTATACTATGTCCTCCTGCAAATGGACTCTGAGAGCTTATCTGGACTTTCTGGCAGAGAAGTGCAGGTATTTAGGAATTACTTTAGAATAGCTTTAGATTTGGCAAGGACTATGAAAGACAGCAATTAACTTTTGGAGGGATGGCACAAGATATGGGTAACTACCTAGCCAGTCAGATGAGTGAAATCACCTTTACTACTAAGGAGGAGATGACAAACAGCCCGATTTCCTTTACATTCTTGCTGGATAGCCTTCTGATTATCTTTGCTTTCTTTGTCTCTAATGTTATCAAGAATGGTCTGATAGTAAGAAAAAGAGGAATTTACAATAGGTGTCTCGAAGCTATGGTGAGGGATAGAGTTAGGAAAAGGAGCTGTGTTTGTGCATGTATGTTGCACATTCTTAACATCTGCCTGCTCACCAGCAATGCTAAGTCCCTACTATGATCAGGTCCTGAGCTGCACGTCACACGTGGCGTCTCATTTAACTTTCTCCATAACTCTTAGAGGTAGCTTTCTTCCCCCCCGTCTAGCTGGTCCAAGTCTTACAAAGTAGACTTTGCACATGATGAATGTGGGTCCGTGTAACAGTGCACTTTCAACATCCTTCCACCAGCTCTCAATTATGCTTTTCTTCTCTTGAATTATTTGGCAAACTCAATCTAAGTTGATTTTTTTAAAAAAATATTTCCTGCCCCCCCCACTTTAATTTTATTTATTTGTGCTCCTTAAACCTCTATTCTCCTCCAAAATACAGTTTCTTATTACCTTCAATAAGATGAAAGAACAAATAAATTGAGAATAAAAGTAAACATTCATTCAACAAATCTTTAAGTGCTTACTGTGTCCCAGGCATTAGCCCAGGAACATGACCAAGAGCACAGGGGTGAATACGAGAGGGAAGGTCCCTGTTGCTGGGAGCTTACAACATAGTAGGGGTTTCAGATCCACACTGCATTGGGCATTCCATGTCACCTTACCAACTACCTTAGAGTCTATCAGTGAGCTTGTTCTTTTTGCATAAAAAAAAGGAAGTACCTCCCAAAGTAAATTTTAAGAAATCCAGAATATCTAGATTCAAAAATTTCCCCAGAAAAGGAAATGTATCTTTATATCTAATACATATCCTTACTGCATCTTTCTCAGTTGCCTTACGGTATTAATAAGTATTGTATTTGGCTCCTCCTCTCTTTTATCCATGAATTTTAAAAATTTCATAATCACACACATTTATAGGACAGTGATCTAGAGCCTGCGCTCTGAAGTCCATGGGTGATAATCCTGACTGTGTTGACCTTAGCTAACTAAATTCAGTTCTGTGATAGGCTGCCGTTTCCTCATCTGTAGAATGAGGAAAAAGAAAGTACCTACTTCACAGGATTGTTTTTGAACAACATGTTAGCAAAGTGCCTGAGACTTAAGCATTTAATACATGTTAGGGTTAGAGTGGCACTCCAGAGTGATTATGGAAGGACAATTGTTAGGGTCTCGGAAATGTCCTGACTGAATCTGCCAGCTCACTCACTTCTACTATGTTAGGGAATACTTACTGAGGACATGCATATAAAAGGAACAGCCATAGGGGAAACAAAGAGACATTAATAGCTCAGAAAGCTCCCCAAATGCTCCAATATGCCTGAGAGTATTGGTGGCTGAATGGACAATGTGGCCATGCCAAAAAGTCTATGTAAGGCCATTCCAATCAGGCCCTCCTCCAAATCAGATGGGCAAGGCCAAGAAGTCCAGAAATTATCTCCATTTTGAGGAACTAGGTTACCACATTACGTCAATAAATTATTCCACTCTAATACAAGAAATACCAGTATCTTGCTAATTTATGGAATGATAAAACCCTAAGACAAACAATGCAGATGGATCTTCCCACACTGATTCTGAAAGTTCCTTAAAATATACTTCCTAGTAACCAAAATAACCTGTCCAGCAACTTAAGAAGACCCCCTATACTTCCAAACATTCTCTTATGCCTTTAGTTTTTCTTATTCACCAGAGATCAGTTTTTAGAAAACATATTAGTTCCTTCAAGAACTATTTGTTGAGCACGTACTATGTGCCAAGAGTACCACGCTAGACACAGTGCCCCTATGTGAAATATTTTCCTTCTTTTCTCACTCAATTTTTGGCACACTGATGTCATAGAGGTACATCTTTACTTAAATCAGAAAGTCCTCCTAATTCTGATAGTTTCGTGATGAGATCAGTACAGAATGACTTAATGTGTGTTTCTTAAATTGGGATTTCTATATCCACATCAATACTCAGTGATAACATAAAGGATTGCCAATGTCATAAATAAATGTGGCATAATCTTGTCATAGATATTTTATGGAGATCAGAGAAAAATATTTTTAAATTAACATAAACATAAATATATTATGGAGTAGTGATATTCATATGAAACTTTAAAACAGGACACCTTAATGAAATTTTGATCTTGCACTGGCCACGAATGGGTCTCTCAGACTACTGAGGTATACATTCCAACTTTCCTATACCAAAGAAAGTAAACTCTTTTCATAAAAATGTTTGAACTACACACTGCATTACAATGTGTTAGAAGGAAATCTGCTTGACTGCTGAACTACATATTTAATAAAGATTAATACACTTTGGCATGATAATTCTAGGTGAGTTAATTGCCATGATTACCTAGTTTTATCAAAGTATCATTTATAAAAATTACAGATTGAGAAAGCAGCTTCCCCATAGTCTATTTCTCCAGGAATAGCTGCCAGGATGATAGAAGGAAAGTCAAACTTTTTTCAACGACTTTGATCTATCACTGCTAAACAGCAGTCTAGGGAAAATTTCACTTACCTCTCTAAGAAAGAACCACTGTCTCTGACTATTTAATCATCCCCATCCTTCATCACTTACCCCTGACATTATAATCTACAACTAGTGGCAAGTAAGCACCCCTTTTCCTCACCCTATGACTGTCTCTATTTATAAGTACAGCAGTAAGTTCATGTGGGCAGCATGATTAAAATTTAGAGTCTCTCCAATATCATGACTGAGCTAACATCTGAAGAACTTACAAAGGTCTGCTCCTAACGCATTATTGGAAGAGTTATTTTCCTAATGAATGATAGCAATCTCACACAAATTAGTCTAGCATGTAGAATTTATAAGGATAGCATGACCTGGATACAAAAACTGACATTTCTGGTACAAGCAATGGTAATTACAAATCACTCTCCCCCTGCCCCCAGCTTTATCGAGGTATAATTGACAAAGAAAAAAAAATTGCATATGTTTGAAATATACAACATGATGACAAATCATTCTTATTCAGAAATATAAACATAAACGTCCTAAAAGTTGAGGTAGCCAAATCCAGCAAGGGCCAAGTTGAATTTATCCCAGGGATCCAAGGATGGCTAAAATGAGAAAATCTCTCAGTGTAAATCACCACATTAAGTGAATGATGAAGAAAAATCATACACTTACAATGAGTCGGTACAGGAATCCACACAATAAATTTGAACACCCACTTACGAATCAACTTCTCATCACATAGGAGTAAATAAAAACTGCCTTAACCTGATTAAAATATATATACTCTAAAACGTTTAGCAAACATCAATACTAATGGAAAAAATCCTGAAAGCATTTACTTTAGCATCAGGGATAATACAAGGATGTCCCATCACTAATAACTTTACAATGCATTTTTTAGCCAGCTCAATAAGAAATGAAAAAATAAATACAAGGTCTAAAGATTGAATAAATGAGACAAAACTATCAATATATACCCATAAGGTTTTCTATATAGAAAATCCCAAAGAATGTACAAAGAAATTATTAAAACTAAAAATAATTTAGAAGATTGCTGGATATAAGATACATATGCTAAAGTGAATTATATTTCTATACTCTGGCTCAAAAAAGTTAGAAAATAAAACATTTTAAATATATAATTTATGATAAATACAAACAAAACATAAGGTACTTAGGAATAAATTTATGGAAAGATATAGAAGACCGTTTTGGAAAAAAGCATTTTAAAACTTATTGAGAGATATCAAAGAAGACAAATAAATGGTGAGGTTTCTAAAAATTATTCCGTTTTAAATCTTGTAGCTAGTTCTCTTTCTTTTAATTTCAGTTTAAGTACCAGTTCCTCAGATAGTCCTTTTCAGACAGCATTTATGTTCAAAGTAGGTACTTTTTCACTACTCTCTCCATCTCAGTCCACTGTTCATCTCCTTAATATTCATTAGAACAATTATTTTTTGTATGTTTATGTACTTTCCTGTTAGAATATAAGTTCTAACATGGGCCATGTGTCTACCTTTTGGCCACTATATCCTCAGTACTTACTATGTAGAAATGTGATAAATATTTGTAGAATAAATGAATGATTTCAGAAAAGTAAAATATTAGTAATGAATCTAGGCTTGTTTTACTACTGCCTTTCCAAGGATTGTTTTACCACACTTTGAAATACCACAGAAACTTACAAGCTGCCTGTACCTAAACCTAAAGGTATATATCACCAAAATTTTTGAGCAAAACAATACAATTTGAGGATAACAGCTATTCTTACTTAAAAATATCTTCATTGTTTTCTTTTTAAAATGGCTTCTCTATTATTGCCTTTTATGGAAATAATTAACCATTCAATCTATTTATTCAAGTGCTAAAACTTTCTCTTCATAATCAGAAAAGCTGAGAAATTATCATTTTAAAAGTTCTTGAAAATAATATACCTAAATAAAAAGATTTAGATTGCCACTCCATCATAAGACAATAGAAAATTCAAAAATTCAATTCTAATCTGACAGCTACTTCTTCTTAACAAGTATTAATTAAATTGCAGGGGAGAGAGAAGAGGGCTCTTAACAATAAAATTACATTATTTTCTGATTTGTGAGAGGGGTAAGATGTGTCTGAAAAATTAGATGCTTGATTATACAATGCTGCTCAGGCATCCATGTGATTACTACATGTGAATGCCTTTTTTATATACAATATATACTTTTCTTAAAAAGTAGAAACCTCTCTTTCTGAAATTCACTGCCAATTTTGTTATCCAAATGTAGCTTGTTCAGTAAAGCACAATGTATTTTCTAAAAATGACAAATTAGGTCATAAAACACCCACAAATATAGCTGATACATCACCTTTCAAGTCAGTACCTCCAACACCATTAACGTCCTTCGAATAAGGAATAATCATAATTTTCTTTGACACTGGAATCAACAGAAAGCCAATTATTTAAACAGCCCCATTTTAGGAAATGTAGTGATCCCTTTTGCATCCTTTGTACAACAGAGGCACAGTAAAAATATATAGGATAGAAGAGGATTCATTTTTTCCAGGTGCTTCCATGAGTCCGATTAATATAAACCTTTTAAAAAGGAATGATGTGGCTCCTAAGAAAAAAAATTTTTTAATCAAGGTCTTTTAACTCTTTCGATATAACTTCCTATATTTGTTTCTGAAGAACATAATCCAAGCCTAGAAAAGCTATATGCTATACTATCATTAGGTTTTAATAAAGTTATAAAAATTATTTCAAAGCCAAATCTAAACATTTATTTTACAGACCTTCACAGGCCATACAATTTTCTGCCATTAAATATTTTTACTCACTATTTAACCAAACAATACCTCTAGTATTATCTCATTTAATTCTCACTATACACCTATAACGTAAATATTGTTTTACTAACAAGAAAAAGGAATGCTTACTGAGGTTTAAGTTACTTTTTTGTAACTTTTTTCCAGAATCCAGATTCTCTAATTTGTGATCCAACCCCACCATATTACACAATTCCATAATGTGGCCCATGAACCTCAAGACATATATAAGACAGCTCACAGGCTGCATGAAGGAACTCCCATTTATATTTAACTCTTTTTAATTGACATAAAACATTATACTAGTTTCAAGTGTACAACAAAGTTATTTGATATAGTATATATGGAGAAATGATCACCACAATATGTCTAGTTAACATCCATCACCACACAGTTACAAATTTTTTTTTCTTGTGATGAGAACTATTGAACTTTTCAGATCTACTCTCTTAGCAACTCTCAAATATACAATACAGTGTTATGAACTACAGTCACCACCCTATACATTACAATCCCGTCACTTATTTTATAACTGAGAGTTTGTACCCTTTGATCACCTTATATTTAATTCTCATATAATGTTTTTGAATTATATGCATAGTTTATAACACAGATAAAATATATGCGTAAAGTAGTGCAAGTAGATAATTTGTAAATTTAAAATGTACACGTACTGGGAGGTGTGCTCAAAAATATTTAGGTGATAGAGTACGTTATCAAAAAGTCTGGTGACTGAAATGTTACCTTTGCTGAAGTACTGTGTACATCAGACTTTTAATTAAGTGATTTCGCTTGATGTTTTTTCAGACATTCATCTCTTTTCTATCTGAATCCCTACCAAAGCTAAAACCTTCAATAGATATGGTCTTTCCTCTTTGACTCAATCAACCAAACTACCATACATAAAAAATACAGCTCTTAAAGTTGCAGCATATTCTAAAACAGAGCTAGCCAATAGAACTTTCTGGAATGAGAGAAATGTTCAACTTTGGAGTGCCCAAAATAGTAGCAATAGCCGCATGTGCCTTTGAAATGTGCTGGTCCAACTGAAGAACTGAAGTTTTCCTTGTATTTAATTTAAATTAATTCATATTTAAATGTAAATAGCCACATGTGGTTAGTGGGTACAATACTGAATAGCAAAGCTCTAGAGAGCTGTGATCAATATAACTGGAATAGCATATGTACTCAAGTATATAAATTTTAGGGCTTCCCCCCCAAAAAGATATCCTTTAGTAAACCTGCTTTTACATGGTTTCCCAGAAGTCCTCTAATATTAATGAATATTTTCTCAATTACTTCATTCTAAAGACATGACGGTATTTTAGAATATTATCTTGAAACAAATTCAATATTTGGTACTTTTGGATATATATAGTAGTATACTAATAGAATTCGTTTAGTTTAGTATTTTTTTAAGGGAGACAACACACTAATTATTTTTAGGAAATAACTTCATAATTCAAGTGTTTATTATCATTACAAGTAAGTATTTTAAAATTTACTTTTAAAAGCACTGCAAATTGACAAATAAGAAGGATAAGTGGGGGTAGACAAGTTCCACCATATATAAAACATATTTTAAAACATCCATTACTGAAACAGTACAGTTCTGCTGCTTAATTAACAGGCCAATCAAGGGAACATACAGAAAGCCTTAAAACAGTTGCATGTGACAACAAAAACTGAGTATACTTCAAAGGTAGAGTTGCAAAGTATTGGGGAAAACATGACTACTCAATAGATAGCTTTGGCACAGCAAGATAGTTACCTGAAAAAATATATAGTTGAATCCACACCTCACATTTATAAACAGAATTAATTCCAAATGGCTCAAAGATTCAAATGTAAAAAAGAAAACCCCAAAAGTTAATAAAAGAAGTGTGATACAATTCTTTTGTCATCCTAACTTGTACTTGAAAGTAAAATCCTTTAGAAAAAGATAGATAAATCTGACTTTATAAAAACTAAACTTTTCTGTACAGGAAAGATCACTATAAAGAAAATTAAAATACAGTACAAATGACAAAAAGGACTAATTTCTCAAACAAGAATTTCTTAAAAATCAGGAAAGATCAAGAATAGGTAAAATCTAATGATCAAAAAACAGACAATTACAAAAAAAGACAAATTTTACTTAAACATAAAAAATGCTTACCCTTGTTCATCATAAGAAAAATAAAAATTAAAACTATGAAGCGATACTATCTTCACTTAATGGATGGCAACAATTCTACAGTTTGATAACACTGACAAGGCTGGGGTGGAGGGTACAGGAGTAAACAAGCAATCAAACATGTTGGTGAGATTGTAAATAGCTCTCCCAGCGGAAAGTAATTTGGTAGTTCTAATAACATCAACAATAACATCAGCTAATTCTTTTAGCTTTTCATTTGTACCAGGCACTATTCTAAGCACTTATGTGTGTTACACATTTAGCCCTATGAGCTAGGTACTATTATTTCTTCTATTCTACAAACTGTGAAACTTGACCAAGGTTGCACAATTAATAATGAGCTATCAAAACTGAATAGTCTCTGGTTTAGCAATTTCAATTCTAGGTATTTATTCTACAGATCTACTGGTACATTCACAAAATAATACACGTACAAGGTTATTCACTGAAGCATTGTTTATAGTAGCAAAAGGTTAGAAATAAATGTTCACCAGTTGGAGTCAGATTAAATAAATTCTGGTACATCCATACATCAGAAGACCATGCAGCTGTAAAAGACCAATAACTGGAAGGATCACCAAGATATGTTATTATATTAATAAAGCAAACTATAGAAAACTTTATAGCATATTACTACATTCACTAAAAAGTAAAATCAGAATGTATATTTGAATTTGTGGTACATCCATAAAGAAACCTGGAAGGCTACAAAAGTAACTAACAACAGTACGTACTTGTAAAGTGGGTGGTGGGAATTGGGAAGATAGGATATGGGGATGGGAAGGAGACTTTTCATTAAATGTGTGTTTTAAAATTTATGAATTTGAATCATGTGACTATATTACATATTTAAATAAATTATTTTGGTTTTTTTTTAAAGCAACATGCTCATTGCTTACATTAGAGATCAAGAAATATATTTTTGGGGACAAATGAAATGTTGACATTCCTAATGTTCTATAAATGAGCACTGGTGGCTGGAGATAACATTTGAAGGGACATATCATATAGGGACTAAAAATGAGGCACAGACACAGAGACCCTGAGCTCCTTTTTCCTGGTTGTTGAACTGTATGAGTATATAACCTCTTCCAATGAAAAGAGAGTCAGATGACTCAAAAGAAGTGTTGAAGATGCATGTGGGAGTGCAAAAGGTGATATTTCTACATTAATATATTATTTAATGTGTATATTAAAGAACCACATATTCATATATGTGTATGATCTTAAATGTGCATGAGTAAGTTAATCTAAATATCATAACTAAAAATTTGACGCTGGACAAAAACCTTGTTTTTTGGTGTGGAATCTTCTTTGGGAAACTTGTGTCAGGGTGTCCTTACATTTGCATTTCTACATGTGACAGTGATGACCACACCTGGCATATGTGCATGCGCCTTTCGTATCCTCATTAGTGGAATATGCAGAATGTGTCCAGCATTTTCCTGGTGTGACGGTCTGTGACAGATCTTTTAATGCATTAAAGATTTGTTCTGAATGCATTTCTTTGTCCTTTCTCTTACTCATTTTAGATTAAAAGCTTCTATATCAGAGGGTGCCAGCAGCAACAGAACCTGCCTCCTGGGAAGCACAGAACCTCTGCAAGTTTGTAGTTTATTTTGAAAATGCACCTGGTGATCACCAGGTTTTGGATCACCAGGTGCATTTTCAAAATATTCTTCCCCTCTTCCCCAGCCACACAGCTACTGAGAACTACTGACATACATCATGCCTCCTTAATTCATTTCACATTTTCTTTTTTACTGAGAGATAAGCAAGGCAGGTCAATTTACTCTAAAATTCATACTATTAAAACTGCCAGTTCACTGTCACAGAACATTTCAAATCATCAATAATGTTCTGTGGCAGGAATGGCAAAAAGAATTTATCAGGCGTGCCAACTCTAACTGATCGGTATCAGTCATATGAAGCATGTTGATATGTATCTTTTCAGATGTCACCCTAGAATACAGTTTTTAAGTTACTGGCACAATTTCTGGAGTCCTGCTTCGAAAACCTCTACATGTGCAATATTGAGCCAGTAACTTTTATTTCTCTGTACCTCAGTTTTCACATTCGTAAAATGAAGAAAATTATAGTACCTACCTCACTGTATTGTGTGAGACTTAAATGAGACAATACATGCAGAGCATTTAGAACTCTGCCTGGCACATGGTAAGTGCTTAAAGAATGTTAGCTGTTATTATTGTCATCATCATCAATTAGTTTTAGCATAACATACTGATCTGGTTAAAATAAAATTCTATATAGTAATTCCTTGAAAGAAGGCAAAAATTTCAACTTTCCCAGATCACAACTCTACATGTTCTAAAGTGTTTCCAAGTTGCAATTCCCAATTTACTGTGAATTCTAAATATATATATATTTGGAAGCGATTGAAAAAAAAAGCACTAAATTCTTAAAATTCCTTTTTTGTTTTGATCTTAGTAGAATATAATTGTTATCTATCTTCGAAGTCTCACACCCTTCTAGGCTTCAAACCCACCTATCAGGAAAAGAAAAAAAGGGTAAGAGACCAGGGAGTATAGTGCCAGGTTATAGTTCTGGTTCTACTATTTAACTAACTGTATAACTGTGGACAAATCACTTAACCTTTCTTATCAAAATCTCCACTACTACCACCTTAGTTTATGCCGCCATCATCTCCTTCCTACTGCACTGGACTCAACAGTCTTTTTGTTTCCCATGCAGGAAACAGAGTGAGCACTTGAAAGCAACTGTCAGTTCTTCCTTTTCCCTTTCTCTTCTTGAGCAATTCAGTCCTAAAGCTTATTTGGTAATGCAGAGAAAGGCTGGTGTCCATTCTGGTGGAGGAAGGAAGGCAACGTCATGGTGGCCCAGAGCAGGATATGAAGGCATTAGCAAGATGATGAGGTCTTCCCTGCAAAGAGTGGTCCAGAATGGGAAGTAACAGCACAAGCAGGGTGAGAAGGGTGTGTATTGCGTGTGGGCAGCATGGGGGAGCTGAGGCTATGGCACGGAAAACAGACTCCTAGAGTGGTAAAGAGGATGCTCTTGCATGGGTGTGGTCCAGTGCAGGGTGTGGAAACTTGAGTGGGGTGAGGAGTACCTCCACTTAGGAAAGAGCTATGAGCTCTTGAGCTATGCAAGATTGTTTGCAAACAGGGAATCAATCAAATAAATAAATATGTAAAGGATAATGGGAGCCTGTTTCTCACTGTCAGAAAGAGAACCACAAATATTGAAAGAAAGAAAACTAGAATGAACCCTCATGATATTGGATTTAAGTTGGAGGCACTGGTATGAAATTGTTATTTTTAATAGTTATAAACAGACAAATCAATATAGATATAAAAATGTGTGATTATACATTATATTCCTATCTATATATCCATAGATATGTTTCCTATCTATGTCCACTCAGATCTTGGAATAATGTTACCTAAATAGCAATGAACATATCTAATGCCAAGATACTATATTCTAAACATAATTTTTTCCACTAAAACTTGTTAGGAAAATGGCTGTTAGGAAAATGGCTGATTCCAGGGCTGGAGTAAGAAAAATACAAGAAGAGCCTAGAAAGTCATGTTGTACCAGAAAGAAGTAAAGAATGATGGGAACATGTTAAAAGGAGGGAAAAAAAGACAGCTTGAAGATGGTCCTACTAGCCAAATTGGAGGCAATTTGTATATCAAAATATATAGTGATAGTAATGGACTAAAACCTACTGACTAAAATAGAAAAGCACATGCGCGCGCGCACGCGCACACACACACACACACACACACACACACACACACACACACACAAATCAATTTAAAGTTTAGGGCTTCCCTGGTGGCGCAGTGGTTGAGAGTCCGCCTGCCGATGCAGGGGACACAGGTTCGTGGCCCGGTCCGGGAAGATCCCACATGCCGCGGAGCCTGCGCGTCCGGAGCCTGTGCTCCGCAACAGGGGAGGCCACAACAGTGAGAGGCCCGCGTACCGCATAAAAATAAATAAATAAATAAAGTTTAAAGTAAGGTAAGGAATGATATAATTATAGTCTCAGAGTAGCTCCCCACAAAATGTTTTTTAATTACAAAGGGAAAGGAGTGATTTTACAGTGGAGAAGCTTGGCAGACATCACCTTAATCGAGTGAGATCAAAGAGTATATCGTTAATGGGACAAATAAAAATCATGTGCTACCTAACAGGTAGATTGCAGCATCACTTGAGTAATATTCCTGTCAGAGATTGACAGTTTAAATCTAATCATAAGGAAGTATCAAACAAGTTCACATTGGAGGTATTCTACACAATACCTGGCCTGCAATCTTCAGTGTAATGGTCATAAAAGTCAAGGAAAGATGAAAAACTATTCTAGACTGAAGGAGACATCTAACCATTGTCAAGAACATTACAGAACACTGGCAAAATCATTCAGGGGTCTGTGTGTTAGATAATAGTATTGTTTCAATCATAACTGATTGATACTGATAGTTGTATTATGGTTATATGGGAGAATGTCCTTGTTTGTAGGAAACATACACCTTTAAGGGTTCATGAGCATAAGGTTTGCAGTTTACTTTCCAATGGTTCAAGGAAAAGAAAAGATTTTTAAGTTGTATTTGCAACTTTTCTACAGATTTGTCACTTCAAGATTAAAAAAAAATTTTTAAGCCTATAATATACCAAATCAGAATTCTTCCCTGCTTGAACTCTTCAGTAGCTCCCCACAGCAACTAGGATGGAACCCATGGCCTACATGTTCTCAACTGCTTGCTCAGTCCTCACGCCCCAGCTGCTAACGAAGGGGTACTTCATTCCCTATACTCTAGCTACACCAGATATAACTAAAGCTCCTGGAACACAGGAAGCTAACTCCCATTTCAGAGCTTTGCACGGATTCTTCTTAGAACACTTGTGCCAGATTTGGGAATGACTGCTGCTTATCAGCACTCAGCTCTCCTCTCAATGTCACCTCCTCAGAAAGGCCTTCTCTTCCCCTCCTGGTGTTCTCCATCACATTACCCTGTTTTATTTTCTTCATAGCACTAAGCACTATCTAAAATTATCAGAGTCATTTATTATTTTTTTCCTTTATTTTCAGTATCCCCCCCCCCACCACACACACACACTAGACCATAATTTCCTTGGGGATAGGGGCTATGTCAGTCTTGGTCACTGCAGTGTCCCCACCATGAAGTGCTTAGATGGGGAGGGAACTCATAACTCTTGGCTGACTGACAAGCTAGGCCTCAATTTTCTTATCTACAAAAGTGGGAATAAAGTATGCCTAACGTGTAGTATTATTCATTGGATAGTAAACGTAAATTATTAAAACAGTGCCTGGCATACAACAGGTACTATACAGATGCCAACTGTGCTTCAGAAAGGAAAGCACTAGTTTGGGTCTAGAACCTCTTTGAAAGTTGAACGGAGCTTTGATTGGGGCATTTCCCCTTAAGTCTGCTCCGCTATTGACTAAGCTTTAGTAGAGAGAAAAAGTTTACTCTCCAAAACCCAGAAATATAATAAATCAAAATGCAGTTAATTTGGTGATATGGCACTGTACTAGAAGAAAAACTACTGGTTCTGTTCTTTGTAGAAATATAATTTTTTATTTTTAGAAGTACTATTTAAAAACGATTCATACTTTAAATAATGTTTTATGATACCATTACATGTTTTCCAATATATTAGCCTTTTATACTTTCTTCTTCTAACTTACCAAAATTTTTACTGACACAAGCTCTAGATTTATAAACATTAATTCATCTTCAAAAGAAGTTTCTTCAAAGTAAGCATTATTTCTGCCTGTTCGTGGATAAAGAAGACTTAATATGTCTGATTAAGGTCACAAGTTAAGTAAAAGTGAATCAAAGCCCTCTCCAGGCTTCTGACTCCCAGCGTGTTCCTGCTCTAAGCATAATCATATATTTATTGAGTGCCCAGGCAGGGCCAGGAGTGAAAGAGATATGTAAGACAGACCCTTAGGACACATTTCTTATTAACGAAAAGTCTAAATTAAAAGGAAATTGAATCTATTTTGAGTTTCTATATGGGAAAGCTGTTTAAACTATTATATCTATGGTAGGCAGAGCTCCACAAACCAAACCACAAATCCACAAGGACACTATAAGTAGAATTTCTTAAATCCTGAGAAGAAATGACTGGAATTTTAAACTACCCCTTTTACTTAACCATCTGTTACTTTTTCTGTTGCAGTCAAGACAGTGGGGAAAAAATGTTCCTAGAGAAAGACACAGAGCTTACAATCTTCCCTTAGAAAATCACCTACACCGATGTTACACTGCCTCTTTTCTTCAGTATTTCATTGTCTCCCCCCTGCCCCTGTCCACCCTCACCCACCACAAACGTACACAGGCCTTATTCATCAGGACTGTAAGTTTATGTGTTCCTTTTTCAAATCAGTAAGCCTTAATATGCAGTAACTTCCCCAAGCAAATTTCATGGGTAAAAATTTTGGAAGTAGTACAATTTTTTTCACCTCACCCACAAACATCTCCTGACTAATTTTCTGGGTAACAGTTAACACGAGTAATTTGGTGTTCAAGTTTGTGCTCACATCAGATATGCTGGCCTTGGAGGATTCTGAAAGAAATAACTAAAAAACACGTTTTTTTGTGTCAAAAATACATTATAAAAATGTGTTGATCTTTGAAATTATTTGGAATATTTTACCTCTAGTCATTTATTAATTTGTTCCTTGTTCCATATTAGATTTAAGATGGCTTCCAAAATTATACTCTACAACTAGTTTAAAGGTATTAAGTGGATAAAGACATTAGCACAAAGGAAAATAAGAATAGGGGGATAACAAGGTAAAGCCAGGGGTGAGTCTGACACATAAAAGACATTTGCCAAATAGAAGTGGATCAGAATTGGGGTTCTCAACAGTCTAGAAACTAATGTGAAGAGTGGTATAAAGAGTGGGATAGGAACAGGTATAAAACCCAAGATGTGTACACGCTGGAAACAAGCTAATGGCTCAGGAGAAATTAAATCCCATTGTTGGTGCTGAGACATAAATGAAACTTTTCTCAGGGGTCCTCATAAAGGAAAACCAGAAGGTAGTCTGTGCTGTTGATGCTTATCATAAGGGATTTATGGTTCTCTTCCTTAAAATGTCCCTTATTACAAATCAATGGTCCAAATCAATGGTCCAAATCAATGGTCCAAGCATTGTTTAGTTAAAATAATTGTTTAGAGTCCAAAACATAACTTTTTTTTTTTTTTTTCGGTACGTGGGCCTCTCACTGTTGTGGCCTCTCCCGTTGCGGAGCACAGGCTCCAGACGCGAAGGCTCAGTGGCCATGGCTCACAGGCCCAGCCGCTCCAGGGCATGTGGGATCTTCCCAGCCCGGGGCACGAACCCGTGTCCCCTGCATCAGCAGGTGGACTCTCAACCACTGCGCCACCAGGGAGGCCCCAAAACATAACTTTTTAATAGTCAGTATAAATTCATATACATTTTAAATTATCTATTCAATTGCCTAAAGTGACCAGGTGGGGCAAGTGGGAGTGGTCACTTGTCAACTCAAGATAATTGATGCCTCTTTTTTTTTTTTTTTAACAATGTGAAAGTCTAACAACCAGGATTACAGTTATCATTTCCAAACCTTAATCTAGAAAAATGAGATATCCAATATATACTTCAAATACAAAATATTTACAATCTAACACTGGTTAGGTACTGCGCTAACAGTTTTCATAGGCTGATTTAACAACACTCTAAGGAAGATATTACCCACAACTTTTATAGTTGAGGAAACTAAAGCAAGGAGAATGTAAGTAACTTGTCCCAAACTACAAAGGCACACAATACTGTAGCTGAAATTACATGCAACTCTGCAATTGGGTTTAAGACCTTATATTAAATACTTTTCAGATACTGCTCTACTTGCAATGCCATGAGACAAATAACAGAGGGAAAAAGTAACCTGGTAAAATCCCAAATAAAGACCTCCCCCGACAAAAAAAATAAATAAAAATAAACACTCCAGGCTCAACAGACTTATCATAAGGTAGACACGATTTTTTGCTATTTAATCAAATATTATCCTTTACAAGTTTATATAAATAGCAGCACATGGATCTTTTTTCCAACCACCTGAATGAATGATGCCCTGAATGAGAGGTCTGACTGTGACGGTACGGAGGGAGAGGAATGCTAGGCACCGCCTGGATCTTTGTTCTGGGACGAGAGACTGCTGAGGGCTTTGTTGATTAAGCGTCACTCATTCATCCAGATCCCCACCCAGTGTTGTGTCTACAGCTCCAATACACAGGTACACTGTGTATGTGAGGCACATATTTATTAGCTGTTTACCCAAAATCCATTCCCCACTCTCCTTCTTACTACATGAAAGAGCTCCAGTTTTTTTAGGTATTTGCATCAGAAGGCAGTTTGTAGCTGATCCAAGTCCATTCTGATGGTCACATTCCCACTCCAAGCAACTGGCTTGATCCATGGACTTTTCAGGACTCTGGCCAATGAGATGTGAAGAAAAGTCTGCTGATACCTTCTAAGATAAACTGATAAAAGGAAACATACAAGAAGAAAGTCCTTTCTCCTTCCACTGGATAGCAGCATGTCCTTCACTGCTGTGTGAGTGTGTGTATATGTACATGTGTGTATCTGTGTGTGTGAGAAATACATATAGATGCAAACAGGCAAAAAAGAAGCAGAGAAATAAAAACAGATACTAGAAAATGAGGCACATAGAAAGGAATAAATTTGTTAAAAAGGGGAGAGGTGAGACAACAAATATCTGAGAAAACGTAGAGCCAACCTCTGCTGCCACCACACAAAAAAAAGCTGTGTCAATATTATCATTTCTTTAAAGCTTAAAGAGAAGGCACTCTTGCTCTATACATCATTTAGTACACTATCAAGAACATTTGAAGATTAATAACCACAATTTCAGGATGGGAGTAAAAAACTGGTTCAAAAATAGCAACTCACACAGAGCAAGGACCAGATTAAATAAATTTGGTATCTGTTTGTATCTTCTGAATGTGGCTATATGCAAATCCAGACTATAATGATCTTATGAAAATGCATTTTTTATTTTTGTTCCCATAAATATACTGTGGAACAGCTATGGCATTATATCTAGATCCAACTCTCAGATTCCATGCACATATTGCTAAATGTCAAATGTATTCATATTCATTTATATTTGAATGCTGCTTTGAGTGGCAAACTATAAATCATCCATTCAAAAATAAAAATACAAATAAAATGGATATGCAGCATTATTTAGCACCACAGATGAACTTTATTTATCTTACAGTTAAACAGTGAAGTGAATAAGCATTTTCAAACAGAAGCTCTGACTCTGAAAACTTATAACTAAACTGCAAAAACTACAAGTTCCTCCAAGTATCTGAGTTTTCCTCAAAATCTGTTATTGTTATACCTTCATCTCCACAGACAGAAAATTCCTTACTTTGAATATCTACTTTATTGAATCTCTTCTTTATCAGAGCATCTAATGCTCAATCTCTCTTAAAATGTTTTATTATCTACAGTTACCTTAATTATTCTGTATCAAGCTGTTTTTATAAATACCTCATAAATGGAGAGGTGGTTAAAAAATTTGAATGACCCTAAATAAATCAGTTTAGTTCATCTTATTGGTCCAATTATTTACCACCAGCCGAAGCTATATAAATTCTCTTTCCTTCTCCTCACTAGCCATCCCTTCTTAGATTTTTATTGTTGGAATATGCCAAGGCTCAGTCCTATTAAGTCCTGGGACCTCTTTTTTTCATCCTTTAGTGACCTCAACAAATGTCATGGCTTTAAATACAACCTATCTGCTAACAACTCCCACGTATATATCTCCGGCTGGATCCCTTCCCTGACCTCTGGATTTTTATGTTCATTTTCATACGTGACTCCCTACTCAGCACCTCACTTGGGTATCTGATGGGCACATCAACATTATACAATCAAATCTGATTTCTTCACCTTCTCCATGTTCTTCCCAAACCTGTTCTTCCCAAAGTCTTTGGCATCTCAATGCCAACACTTAACTTCTAGTTGCTCAGTTCAAAAACCTTGGTATAATCCTTGTTCACTCACAATTCATAGTCCACCAAATAGCAAACAGCTCTCTGTCTTCAAAATATCCTCAGAATCTGACCACTCCACACCACTTCTGCCCTGGTCCAAACTATGATGTCTCACTGGGGTTGGAAGAGCTAGTCTCCAGCTCTGGCCTTCTCCCAGTCCATACACACTCCACATAGACATTATATTTTGTCCTTCCCAAGCAGAGTAATTGATTTAGAACAATTCTGAACATGTCACTCCTCTGTTCAACTGTCGTCTTCCTATCTTGCTGAGACCAAATCTTATAAGGCTCTACATGATCTGACCCCTGGCGACCTCTCCGACCTCATTCCATTCCAGCAACACTGGTCTCCTTGCTTTTCGTGAAACATGCAGGCATACTTCCACTTTGCACTTACTGTCCCCACTGCCTGAAATTTCTTCTGCCGGGTATTCATGTAGTTCAAGACCTCACCTTTTTGGGTTTTACATAATCACCTTCTCGGTAAGACCTTTCCTAACCCCTAATTTTAAATTGCATTGCTCCCCAACACTACCTCTTCTCCACACTTATCACTATATGACAATACACTATAAGTTTCAGTTGTTGCTTACTGTCTCTATCACTAGAATATAAGACTCATGAGGGCCTTTCTTGACCACTGTCTCCCTAGTGCTTAGAATAGCGTCTTTTATATGTTAGGTACCTAAAAACATTTGTTAAAAGGTTTTCGTTGAATACTTCTACCTTAAATGCCATCTCATCATGACATAAAGTTGCACATCTCCAATTTTCTTCTTCCTCTTATATGCTACAGTTCAATTTGTAAAGCCACAATCTGCTTTCCTTACAATCTAGAAATGTCAAGGGTCACTAAGAACTTGAAACAAGGGCCACCCTCATTCTTTAAGCGCTTCAGATTCTATCTTCCACCTACATCTCTCTCAAATTTCTCTGCTCTGCAACTCCACTACCACCTCTTCAGTTCAGGCTCTCGCTGAATCCACACAGTCCAAAGGAAAAAGCCCATATTCCTCATCCTGACAATTAAGGCTCCTTTCCCATCTGACTGCGGCCCATCTTTAGAGCCACATCCCTCAATTCTCCTGTACCCTGCTCTCTACACATCAACCAGGGTTCCTCAGTTTAGCACACTTTTTTGAGCCTTTACTACTTTTCATAATATCCACTCAGTAGTCTTCAAGCAACAATTACTTACTCATTCTACAGGACCCATCTCAAGTATTACTTCTGTAAAGCCATCAAAATAACAACAGCTAACAACCACTGAGTGCTTTCTATAATCCAAATAATTGACTTGCATTGTATCATTTGATCCTTAAACAAGCCTATTAGAAAGGTACTAACAATGTCCCCCTTTATACATGATAAAATGAGGCTTAAAAATATTAGGAAGGGCTTCCCTGGTAGCGCAGTGGTTGAGGGTCCGCCTGCCGATGCAGGGGACACGGGTTTGTGCCCCGGTCCGGGAGGATCCCACATGCCGTGGAGCGGCTGGGCCCATGGGCCATGGCCACTGAGCCTGCGCGTCCGGAGCCTGTGCTCTGCAATGGGAGAGGCCACAACAGTAAGGGGTCCACGTACCGCAATAAAAAAAAAAAAAAATGTTAGGAAATGTGCCTTAAGACTTAATAAACAGATAAGCTAAGATTTGATCCCAGGTCTATCTAATTCCAAAGCCTAAATGACAAAACTCTAAATCAACAGCTGAACTGACCTTCAAATGAGTATTCTACAAGTCTTTACTGAGTTTAGGTCACTTCGAAACAATTGATTTTATTGCTGTGAGATAAGAAGTATAAACCACAAACTCTAAGAAGCAGCCACTTTACAGCTACCCAGATAATAAATCAAGGAATTCGCTATAAAACATTATTTTCCTTTGCAGGAAAACACATAATTTTTGTGGGCATGTTTGTGTGATAAGAAAAAAGTAATAATAATGTCATAATTGCCAATTTACAGCATATACAAAGTTACAGGCACGGTAAAAGACAAGAGCCTTGTATTTGCATGCCACGTAGCCCACCTGATAAAAATCACCTGATATGTCTAACATGACCTCCGGAATGTTACATCAGTGCTCTACTTCTACCCAATAATTATAACTACACTAGTGTTTGCCCTTCTTGGTAGAGCTTCATTTCACTGACCTTTGCATTATGAGTTGCTTTGCCCAGTTTGCATATAACTTCCCACCCAAAGGTGACTTTGATGGAGCTTCTGAAGGTAGCCCCAGCAGGTCTCCATAGAAATGGCCCCAGGGTTGTCTCCAAAGTGCCCTGCTTGAGTTGCCATGGTAAACAACCAGGCTAGATTGCTCTATTCAGTTCTCTGCCAGGGTCTCCATGGTGACTGCAAAGGAGGGCTCCTTAGAAGGACCTCAAAAGGGCACGTTTCCATGGTGACCCTATCCTGCATATTTCTAAGCAACTTCCCTTCAGTTGTTCTGCAACCAATCAGAGCAGGTTCATTTTGAGAGTAACCCTGGAAGGTTGCTCCCAAAGATATCATCGTAACACACAGGTATTTGGAAGTGAGGTCTGTAATCAAATAAACTGCTTGAAAATGTAAATGGTACTATTCACAAATCATTAAATTAGTTCCTATGCATTTTAGGATCTGTTTTTGATGGGAAACAAAAAAATACTTTCTCTGTTTCAAACCTTAATAAAAATTATCTTACAGAATATAATGCAGATAATTAAAGTTTCAAATTTCTCCAATCTTACAACATAGCAGCTAACTAGGTAAAAAATACTTTATAGTGGACATGTCTCTCACACACACACACACACACACACACACACACACACAAAATGAAATCCAAAATACAGATGGATCATCAGGTTATAATGAGATATCAAGGAAATTTTTATAGAGCAAAAGACAAAATATTTGCAAGTCAAATGAAAAGAAAAAATGTGTTTTTTAGTTGAGTTGGGAAAGCCTAGCCATATTTGGGCCTAAACTATTTTTTCCTGTGTTTTTGTGGTTGGAACAATCCCAACTACTCTTCCTTTCAATTTAAAATACGAATATAAGCCATTCTGAACAGATGCTTGGTTTTCAAGCCATTTTACTATTCTCCTGAAACTTTAAAATACTGTACTTTTCCTAGTATTTAGTCAAGGGCAATATTTTATCTAATCACAAATTTCAATATCCCACAAATTTAAATATCTTTAGAAATTATTTAACAAATAAAAACATTCTACAGTTACAATGATACAATTATTATTGTTGTACATGTGCTCACCCATCTCTGTTCATTCCAGTTGACTTTTTAAATTAAAAAATATATATATATGTACATATATGTGTGTGTATATATATAATATAAATATATATAAATGTGTATATATATTTATCCCTTACTGTATTGAGAAGGTTAATCTTGGATTTCCTCTTTTTTCTCCTCATCTTGAGGTAAAAGCAAGAGCTCCCCCTCGACCACTAGTTCCATTTGTTCTACATTTTCTGTTAGTCTCTCTCACAGATTCCATTCTCCTACTCTGTCCACAGCAGCCCACCACTCCCCACTCACACTCCATGCAGGAGAATAAATTTGAGTTTGAAAAATAAGCAGAGTTAAGAAAGGTGAGGATAATTCATAATCACGTTTTAGTGAAATCTCAACATTTTACACAAAGTCTGATTTTGTAGAGACTTATTGTTTCAAATGTTCAATATGTTTTTATGAAGCCAAGCAATCACTGCAAGTTTCATTCATTCACAATATTTATTGAGTGACCACCATGTACCAGGCACTGTTCTCTGGGCTGAGAATACTTCAGGAAATAATTAAAAAATTCCTACCCTCAAGGTATTTAGATTATGGACAGGGAGAGAAAGAGAAAGATAATACAAAGAAAACCAGTAAGAATTTCATCTTTTGTGTTAGAAAATTATTAAAGCTAGAGAGAAAATTAAAGAAGGGAGGAGGGAGGTTAGCTCCCAAGCCAAGTTGGGATGGGCAGCAATAATACTACGGATTAACGGGGGGCGGGGGGGTTGGGGGCTGGGGGGGTGTTTCAAGGACTCCCCCATTCACCTGACATAAGTGTATTCTAAACCCTTAAATTAAAAATAAAATTAGGAAAGTCTCTTTCATAGAAAATGTAATAAAAGTTAAAGTAATGAGTGATTTCTCCAACTTTTATACTTGCTCTCTGAGAGGCAGCATGGTCTGAGGGAGGCAAGTGATACTCTTACCTCCAGTCCTACTTCTGTTTCAAGAACTATATAAATTTGGGCAAGTTACTCTACGTTTCAAGCCTCTTCCTCTGTTTTAAAATGATAACAATTCTGATCTGATAGTATCATGACAACATGCAAAGACAAGAAAATATAAATGCTAAACTATTGTGCGTGAAAATATAATGTCTGATATTTGCTTTAGAGTACTTCAGAAAAAACAAAAAGTGAGAAATAGGTGAAAAAAACTGGGCACAATGCTGGGAATTAATGAAGCCCAGTGGTGGGTAAATGAGTTCATTATATTATTAGATCATTTTTTATGTTTGAAAATTTCCATGAAAAAAGTATTTTAAGAAAAGGATTAAACTTGAAAATGAAGATACTTCCTTTGTAAAGATTTTTACAATAACTAGAAAAATATGTATAGGAACACCAACTTACCTTGTACAAATTTCTTATAAAACTAGTAAAAAGTAGATTTATTTACTGAGTACTTACTAACCTTCTGGAACAATGTTAGGTACTTTTTTCCATACTTTCTGAATTCAAGCACTCTAATTTAAAAAGAATTAACTTCATACTTTACTCATTGTAAGAAAAAATATAAGACAGAAAGGCAGAAAAGCATTGTAAGCTTACAGACTCCCCTGGTACTCAATGTATAATCGATTTGTGGAAGAAACTTTAGTATCATTTACTGAATGCTTAAAAAAAAAGCATGTAATAGAGCTAATACAAATTTTAGACAATCAATTCTACGTGATTATAACAAGAAATTTAAAAACTTACCAGATCAGTATCTGCCTTTTTAGAGGTCAAAGCTTCAACTTTGGAATCCAGTTCTGCCTGTATTTGATCTCTTCTTTTCATGACACCCTTCATATTAAAACACAGGAATGAAACAGGTTGTACTTAGTTTTAATAATCTTTGTATAACAAAAATATACATTTGAGAACATAAATACCATCTCTTCCCCAAGCCATCAGTCATCTAGGGGTGTAATGACTTAAAAAAAAATTAATCTCTAAAAGCTAAACTGATAGCAAGTATTTAAAGGAAACTTTTTCATAATCTTTTATTAGTTTTCCCAATGTACACCTTACTGGTTTAAGTACTTTATGTACAAAAGACATGTTTTGATGGTGCACTCTAGGCATGTACAGTTCTTCAAAAAGAGCAAAGAACCAAAAAAGTCAACAGGAGCACTGAAAATATGTGCTATGGTGTAAACTGGTTGCAGTTGGGAGGGCACATGGGCTACACATCTGAAAGTATCTACAATCAGCCCTCTTATTGGACTCCAAAGGCATAGTTAATCAAAGTCAATTACAGTGGGGAATCAAAATTGAAGTGTGCATTCACATCTTAAGATTTTATTTTAGCTTAAAATATGTAAGTATTAACCGATTAGCCAAGACTGAGGAGAAAGCATGGCATCTGCTCTGAGAGGAGTTCCATCTTGTTTTCTTGAATAACCATGATTTCACGTTTCAGTTAATACACCCTGGTGAAGGAATTGGAGTGCAGAATTCATCTACATCTTTTATAATGTTTTCTAGTCTTTTTCAATGTCTTTCCCTTGGTGACTCACTTTTCTTCCAAGACAGTCTTTGTAGACACCAAGATTCTTTTTATTTGTACTCATCTTTCACTGGTTTCCATAGTATTAATTAAATAATGAAATCGTAATAATGAACACAAGTGGCCTAAACAGTTCAAGGCAAAAATAAAACTAACTCTGGGTAAGCAAACAGCTCAGCCAGGGAGAGCAGAGTTGCAGGACATATAAGAGAAGGGCCTTAGTGAAGTACAGGTCTTTTGGGTATTTTCAGAGGAAGGGAAGAACCTTAACCACAAATCAGTTAAATGGAACCAGATAAGCTGGCTCTACAGTATTTGAGAGAATATTGAGAGGCATTAAGGATAAAAATCATCCTGAAAATGACTCACCCTGGTTTTGTGCCTGGTGGAATCAATCTTAAAACGTTCAAAAGAGATGAACATTTCTCTTGTTTTCAAAAAAATGAATAGAAAATTCAACTAATTATCACAAATTCTTTTATATTTACTTCAATGTTTAATGGCCATTAATGTCAGGAACCCCTTCCTTTCTCTAACCCAAATGACACATACTATAATTTAGTCCCATTAATTTTATGTATGTTTCCATAAATATGAAATATTGTGCTTCATATAGATAGAAATATTTTAAGTAAGAGGTGACTTCAGAAGACAACTAGTAAAAACTGCACAAATTTAGTCAAGGCATGTATTTTTCATTATTTTAGCTCACATTGAAGAAAATATTCCAATATAAAACAGAAGCACAACTTCAATATAAGTGCTATTGATTATACCCTAGGAACCTACAAAATAATACAATCAAATGAGGACCTATAAAATAATTCAATTCCGGTTGCTATTATAATTTTTCCACACCTTTAGTAATACAGGACTTAAATTGCATAATTTCCATCCCGACATAAAGAGCAAAACATCTAATTAAGGGAAAAGAATATAATATTTTTAATGATAAAAATCAGATCTCTTTGAACAGCCACACAAGAGAGATCAATAATGAAGTAAACCAATGGAATGCAGCCAAGGAAATTGATGGAGGCAAGGAGGAAGCACCTCAGCAGTGAAACATTAGAGGACTTTGGGAAGCAGGGAGGGTGTGTTTATGGGAGGATCACAACAAAGTCAAGTAACAGCAGAAATCCGAAATACCTACAAAATATTTAATGATTCTGTGAAAGGAAAACCTAAACATGATAAATACGAAAGAGGCAGATATCATGCCGAAAGGCTAAGAGAACTTTTCTTAACAAGACAAAGTAAAAAAAATTTTTTAAGCCTCCCAAATCAAGAGTACATGAATACAGAAACCAGACATGGGTTCAAGTCTAAATGGCAGAAAAAATGGACTATAACTGAATGCAAGCTGACTCCTTCCCCCACTGTCACCCTACAACACCAGAAAGCTGAGGGTATCAGTTCAACTGTGCAAGGTATTGTGAGCAGAGAATAATACTGGATGAAAAACATTAGCTTTGCAGATAGCATTGCTAAATCCAAAATACCTGGAAACCTTAACTTGAACTGAGGAGGTTAAATGCAAAACTCTGATATAAGAGGAATAAAAAAGCCTTTTCAAATAGTGAAAGAAACATGTTAATTTGAAGGATCTCTTTTCAGAAGCACCCAGAAGACAGAACAAACATCAAGATCCTACTCAAGTACTTTCTACATAATGATACTAAATATATTGCTAAATCAAATGTACCTAGAAGCAAGAAAGCAACTCTTTCATGAAAAGAAATTTCTCAAGTGCTAAAAAATTTTAAAGTAAAATTTTAAAAGGCTGGAAAAACTAATCATACTCCCTATGTAAATCTTGACTGAGGATGCTTCAAATCTATCTTATAAACTGTTGTTGCTACTGTTGAAAATTCCTGTCTTTTATTAACATATTCTTCCACTCATCAATTCATTCATGCAGTGAACAAATATTTATGAGTATCTACACGCAAAGCATCCTTCTAGGATGGGAAGATAGTGGTGAACAAAAAGAAATAGAAACTGCCTTTATAAAGCATATAATCAGGTCAGGAACTAAGGTAGAAGTAGAATTAGGTGTTCTTACCATTAACATTTCACTATAAAGCACATACTCATGTACGACAGGAAGCAGGGCCTCTGAGAGTCCAGACATCCGTTTTTCAGTGGCCTTACAGCATCTGTCAATGCAGCTTGCAACACCTTTTAGAGTATCAGCCAGATCTTCTTCTGATGCTGACCACAGAATATGAATTGGGCCATATTCTTTCATTTCATCAAAATATTCTAAAAAAACAATAAGTTCTTCAATTTACAGGAGTTTTCAAAATCCCTGTATTACAGACAATAAGAAAGGACCTTATTTTCTCATTGTGCACATGTTCTTGTACATGAACATAAGAATATGGATATCCTCTTTCATTAAATTGACCTGTCATCCCAATCTGCTCAACTGGTCCTTGAATGAAAACTTTCCAAGTGTAATCGATAACATGCTTTTTCATTCCCCAAAGTGTCCTGGCTTGGGAGATAAATTATACGATCACTGTATCTATCACAGACTTCTGCCTACCAAACAAACTATACCTGAATACCTCATAGGCAACGTGACCTAAACAAAACATGTCTTCTTTTTCCTCTTATCCTGTTTATATATCCTCTTAATGGTAATTGCTTCCAAAAAATGTGGGGTCATCCTAGACCCTAGACTCACACCTGCACAGAGCCAGTCAGCAATTCCAATATTTCTAAATCTCTATCTATCTATCTATCTATCTAACCATCCATCCATTTACCCACCCACTTACCTACCCACCCACCCACCTCTCCTCACTTCCACTGTCATCAGCACCTCTAACCTGCACTACTGCAAGGGACTTCTAACAATTCTCCCTCTTTCAATTTTTGTCACAGTATGTGAACAGTGAAGTTTCTTAGCTGAATTAGAAAGTCCTTTATGATCAGTCCCTACCTTGCCTCTCCAGGTCTAACTCCTCAGATTCTCCCCCAAAGATATTTTAATTCAAGCCAAAATAACCGCTCATTCATGAATATCTCATGATTTTTCCTAACTTAAACAATGCATGTATCTTTTAGTCTTGCACTCTACCATTTCTATCATCTGACAAACTACTTCTAATCCTTTAAGTCCTAACACAGACAAATCTCTTCTGTTTCTGTTCCAAAGGCTTCTTAGATGCTTTGTCCTCAATGAGTCTATTATAATTTTATACTTCTATTAAAGCCTATCATAATTTAATACTTCTATTATCCCACTTTATTATAACTGCTTGCATAACTCACACACGCCTAGGCCATATGCTCCAAGACTCAACTGGGCAGGGTCTTATTATTTTTTTAATCTCAAAGCCTAATACATAATATATTCAATATATATTTACATATCAATGAAAGAATGAATAACAAAAGACTATTCAATGCTTGATAAGCCAAAAATTTATCCAAAAATTTGGATTTCATTTTAAAATCTTAATGTTTTTATATGTTTGCTTTCACACTATCAACTTTTAATGACAGACGGCTTTTTATTGTAGAGAATGCATGAGTAGTGAGTGTTTTTGGTTTAATATCCATATAAATACAATTAAATTCTCTATATTTAATCATCTTACTAGTCACTGGGGTTAGTTGAAATATGTCATATTGCTCTAAATTAAACTTTTTACTAAACTATTAAAATTTCAAAAGTGTATATGATCAAGTAAACTAAAAAAGACTTTAAAAATTAAAAAAAACAGAAATATTAGTTGTCACCTAAGGAAGATATTCGGTTTAATGACCACTAGAGCCCTTCCAAATTGCATCCTCCTGATCTAGGCCTATCTTTTATTTTAAACAATCACCAAACTAAACTAATATTTCTAGAAAATATTCTACTTTATTTCTTTTCTCAATTTGTGTATATATCAAAGTGTGTCATTAACCCCGTGTAGTATTTATTTCTATATAGAGAGCTTCCCTGAAATTCTAAAACTGTGCTTATACAGCACTCAAATCGCATCTGTATGCAAACACTTAATGAGCTGCACTGTAATTTGTCCATTAATATATCTGTTTCCCCAACTAAACTGTGAGCTCAAGGACAGGTACTATCTTAACCCTCCTTCAATCTTTAGCACAAAGCAGCAGCACAACATGTGGTCAATACAAATTTGTCTAATAAATTGGGGAACACAAAACAAAATCACAGAAAAAAACTGAATAAAAGTAAATCATAAGAGAAATGACTCGTTGTGATCATCAAATTCTTTATGATTTAAATATGAATGAAACACCCTATATAGCTCAGACTCCCAGAACTACCAAAAAAAAAAAATCTATCATTTTGAATGAAATCTTGACAAGTGGGCTTCACATTCGAAAGACCAAGAAATCCCTCAAGTTTGGGTCAGTGTGCATTCACTCCTTGAAAATGAGAGCTCAGATTTATAAAGTCTACCACAAAACCCACTTTTCGTTTTGAGCATTTCACAAATATTAGAGTATATCAAAGATTTTAAAACTAGTCCCTTGTGCTGGCAAATATAAAGCATATTGATATTCTACAGAAATCTTAAGTGTCAAGAGTTTCCAAGCACCTCTTTGAATTGCTATACAACTTAACTATGCATCAAGAATCTACTTAATAGAATTGGAATCACAGAACCTAGTTAAAACAACTGGCTTCTTGACATTTAAAAAAAATGACAAATGGTAAATACAAAGGCAGACCAAGAGGCATAAAACAAATTATTAAACTATATTTAGTCACCACAATGACCTCACCAAGTCAATACATAGGAAAGGAAGTTAGAGAAAAGGCAATATACACTCAGATATAACAATTTTTTCTATATCTCTTTTAATAACCAATCAATTCTTGATAAAGCAGATTTTCATACCACCAAATCTTATGTTTATTCATTTATTTTTTCAATCATTGAATAGATTTTAATTGAGCATCTACAATGTGTTAGGCGCTATCTAGATACCAGAAATAAATCAATCCTTTTCCCTTTTTGTCCTGATGGAACTTACAGTTTAATGTGGGACATGGACAATAAAGAAATAAACCATCAATGTAGGGACTTTAAGTAGTTCATCTCTAAAACTGATTTATATTAGGAAATATATTTTCTGAATTAGTCATCTATTTTTAATGTAGGTAAATACAATCAGAAAATTAGCAAAAACTCATAGAATTAGAAAAAATCATAATGGAATAAATTATTATTTTTTAGTATTTATTTATTTGTTTGGTTGCATTGGGTCTTAGTTGCAGCATGCAGGATCTTTAGTTGCAGAATCTTGAGTTGCCGCATGTGGGATCTGATTCCCTGACCAGGGATTGAACCCAGGACCCCTGCATTGGGAGCGTGGAGTGTTAGCCACTAGACCACCAGGGAAGTTCCATCATGGAATAAATTCTAACTTGAAAATAGGAAACAGGACCTATTTTCCCACATATAAATCTCTGCCATTGGTTGGACAGGCCTAATGAGTACTTGTCCCCCCATACAAAAATCACTAGAAACTGTGAAAACCCTGTTTCCTGACACATCCCTTCTTTGATTAAAACTATAGCTCATGTTGAACATTTGAGACCAACTACATCCAAAATATTAAGCTCTTTATCACTATTATCTATAAATGAGAACAGGACAGCTAGTGATTAATTAAAGCAAATGGAAACCGGCCATGACTACATTCAAAATCATTTAGGAATCAGAAATGTTCACAATGGATCTGGGAATAAACCACACTTTGAAGGTGAAATTCTAACTTAATGTTGTGTGATTCCTCTGTAAGGAGCTTGGAAGTTGCCACTGGTCTTAACAAGAAAAATGCCGAGCAGACTGAAAAGCCAACTTTTTTTTGGATCTGTGAGAGAGGGGAGGACACAGTACAAACCACTGCCTGCAAGACTGAAAAGACAGACACATGGATACAAGGAATCTTGTCTTCCTGGAGCAGAGACTCAAGAGGGGAAATCACTTCTGCAACCAGTGCCGGGGGGTAGGGAGACTGAAACTGTCAATGATGAATTGCTGGAGGCTCAGTGTGGACAATTCAAAGAGTTAAAAACTCCAGAGGAACCCAGTCACAAGGGGACCCCACAATGCTGTGAGATTTACCCGCAAAAGCTTACACAGTAAATATCAGATAAAAACTACTTCTGCTTCCTGCAGGGGGTGGGAAAATGAACCATTTTGAAATAGCCTTCTCAACAAGGCCTGCCCTCATGGGAAACTAGTTAACCAGAGCATAACCTGCTGGGGTATTATCAGAACCTAACTGACCTGGAAGGGAAATACCCAACTTGAGCCCACTCTGCCCATCCTGATCCAACTAAGAGGGGGAAGAAAAAAAACTGAACTTTTGTGAAGCTCACGGTCCAGAGGCACAGACTCACTAAAGGACTGAGACCTAATCACAGGCCTCTAGAATACTTCCTCTCCCCGACACCTCACTGCCACATTACTAAAGGTCTGTTAACTTTTATGAGTACATCATGTCCGGCTACCAATAAAAAAATTACAAGACATAGCAAAAGGCAAAAAACACAATTTGAAGAGAGAGCAAGCATCAGAACCAGATGTGGTAGAGATGTTGGAATTATCAGACCAGGATTTTAAAACAACCCATTAATATGTTAAGGGCTCTAATAGATAAAGTAAACAGCATGCAATAACAGACAGGCACTGTAAGCAGAGACAGAAATACTAAAAATGACCAAAAAGAAATGCTAAGTTGATGTTGCCTTACCACACCAGCAAATGTAAAGATCCATCAGAAATCAAACAACTTCGAAATCACATTTCAGTGATTCTACATACCCCTTTCTTCCTTGTAAATTCTCTGAGATATTTTATCTATCAAATTTATTTTCTGGCTAAATATTTCAATAAAGTTATTCATTTCCATGAACTCCTCGGGGCGGCTTTTAACTCCTCTCATTGATAATGCAACCGCTCTGACCGTCTGCCCCATCCTGCTGAGTAATCCAGGCCCTTGCTTCTTGTGAGAAGAGAGTTCCTAGACAAAAAAATAAAATATTCGTGATGAAGCAGACAATGATATTCCAAGTCCCAACAACAAAAAAGAAATCTAATTAGAAGAATAAAATAAAGATAATAAAAATGTTTCATATACGTCTTTTATTTTTCACGTTAATTTGAAGCAGATGAGTTTAGGGTACAGTTCTTTCTCTAAATCTCAGTCTCCTTGATAACATTCCTTTTCAAAGAGCTCATATAAAATATGTTTCCTCAGAGCATGGATCTTTCAAAGAACAAGGTTTAACAGAAGGAATCGCACTTAAGGAGATTACTGGAGAAGATAAGAAGGATGATATGAGATGAAATCCATATTTTGTAACAGGAATTTAATAGAAAAATGATTGAGAAAAAGATTTCTTAGGGTCTAACTATAACTACTCCCTGGGAAAAAATTGGAAAACTTCATTAATTCTTTAGTTATAATAATAGCTATCATTTATTAAGAGCTTAATGTTGCAGGCACTATACCTGCATTCTTATATACATAACTCATAATAACACTATGAAGTAGGTTCTATTATTATCCTCATTGTACAGAAGAAAATAGAAGCAAAGGAAGGTTTGCTCAAGTTCCAAGAGCAATGAATTAGTGGATAAGGATTGGAGCCCTGGCAGTCTGACCCTAGGGGCTTCACTGCTAAGCACTAACCTACTTTGTCTACTTAAAGTCACTAGAATAATTGGTAAACAGATACTCCCTGACCATAGCTCTGCAACTAACTTAACTGGATAAACTGTGACACTATCTCCACTGGCTGACTGTCTTTGGAGAAAGATTTTTAATAAAATATATAACTAGCTGTTTCTAATTCTAGTTAACTTAGGAGGGTCAGCTACAGACTTGCAAAGTAGAAATGCTATAAAAGGATACACTACAGTATTCCTTCAGAAGTATGGCATACTAAAAAAGAACACCAAGAAGGAGGACAAGGGATTCTGAGGATGGTTGTAGCACTTACTGAAACACAGGTTTGAGATCAAATAAAAGATGAAGAGTAACATACACACACAAAAAAATCTATAACAATGCTGACTACCAAATCCACAGATAAAAATATTATGTATTATTTACCCAAATATTAAACAACATATTGTCTTTCTCCAGATCTTCTTTCCTAAAGGTCTTACACAAAATAATATATAAACTTGTTTATTTCCATGTCAATATGATTTTGTGTGCAAATAATAACAGACGCTATTCTTGACCAGGCAACACGTCTATCGAGGAGTGCTACCACATCATTTGATAGAGTAAACATTATCAGAAACGGCACAAGTCACAACTGGCAAGCTGTTACTGCCACTGCTGACTGCAGATAATGTTTCTAACAGCTTCTAAGGGTCTGGAGTCAGGCCACAAATTCATCTCACATAAGTTACATAGGGCTTCCAGACAGCAAGTACCGTCAAGATTGAGATGAATCACTTTTTAGCTTCGATCACTTTGGCAACAACCGAGAGATAGAAAACTCAACACTGGTAAGTATTTAATACTGACCATTGTTCTACCTATCATCTTTCTTGGTGAGTTACATCTTCATAGAATAAAAGAAAAGGAACATATAAGGTTTCTGTATTAGAAATTAGACCCCCTTCAATTAGGTAATTGAAGGGAAAGTAAGGAAATTATATTATTTACCTATCTCTCCATCCATCCATCCATCTATTTAATAAAATCTTTTATTCTAACTCGAAAAGCCCTGACCAATTACTACTCAAAACAGTGTCAATTTTTAAATGTTTATATATTTTCAGTATTGGCAATATATGCAAGGAGTACCCAGGCATTAAAAAAAAAATTCAGCTACCAAGAGAAATATGAGGATGTATAGGTGAGAAAGGTACAAGATTTTCATAATGTTTATACGTAGACGTGACACAGGGTTGTATCTGAAGGATCTCTCTCCAATGTTTAAAAACACATCTTAATTCGAGGCCACTCTTACCTGATTTATAAAGGTAAATAAGAGAAAGCATACAACCTACTACACGTATAGATACTAAAGGATTATATGAGTATAAATCAAAATCCTTTACCCAAGCTTGTGCAGTAAGAAAAACTTTAAAGTCTTCATTAAATGTTAGAGTTGGATGATCAGCAATTCGGTTCAAAAATTTATGCAATGCCTTCCTGCGTGTCTCAATGAAGTCATCGTTAAAGCGTTCCACCATTCCTTTCACTATAAACTTTTCTGGCAATGGCTAGGGCAAAAAAATTTAAAAAGGTATCTGAACATTATGTGGCACAGGATTAAAAGGAATTCTACACTTTTTCTTTTTGGAAGATTATCTGAACGTGTGATCATTTCTTATAAAAATAATTTTTCAAAATTCACAATGCTAGAGCCAAACACTAAAATCTTAACACATTACAATACTTTAAAAAAACAAATCTGTACATAGATTGAAAAGTTTAAAAACAAATGTTCCTAAGATAAATGAATTATACTGAATTAAAAGGTCTGAAATTGGGTGTTAGGCATTCTAACGATTCACAAGACAAAATGGCAGTTATTCTGTGAAAAAAAAATGTAAACTTACTGGAATAATCAGAGTGGGGTGTGCTTCTTCAAGTCTTTCTTTCAACCAAAGGAAATCTTGATAACGTCTCCTAACTTCAAATTCACTGGAGTCAAATTCCCCACGAGATGTCTGAAGAAAGTAGGAGAAAATAACAGCACATGCAATATAAGACAGAAGACATTTGCCTAATGTTATTTTAGACATTCTGAAATAAATGGGTCTCTAAGAAAAACTAACAAATTCTAATTATTCAGTGTTTGTCAGCCTGTCTTTTTTTTTTTTTTTGCAGACATCAATTCATGTAGCAGATGAAACAAAGCAATCTTTCCAGTATTCCCAGAAAGAAAGCAAACATCATGCTCAAATTTAAAATCCAAACTGAAAAAATCTGTCTTAGAGCAACCATCTGTCTTCCACAAGATTTTAACTACTATTATCTTTGGCATGACTTTCTTGCTAACAAGAAAGTGTGTTCTGAATTTAGGTTTCAAATATATTTCATTTTTCAAGATGATCAGAATTCAGAATTTGAGGAAAGTCCTATTTTTGCAACTTGGAAAATAACCTGAACATAACTGAGAAAAAAATGTTTTCCTGGAATTTGCTCAAATGAATTGCTTTGATAAAATCTGCTTTTAGTATTTGAAAATTCTAACATTATACAGAGTGATTTTACTGCTTTTTAAAAATGTCATTAATGGAAATTTAACGTGAAAAGAAAATCTTCCTATCATTTCTCAAGGAATTCTGAGCTATATGCCTAAACTCCTAAAAACTAAGCAAATACATTAAAATATCTGTTCTTAACTAAAAATCTATTCCAACACACATGACAAGAAGAACATGGGTAAAATATCAACCTCACTTCTATTACCTGAATCCCAAGCCAGATACAAAAATAGCTTAGATAATGCGCCCTCACCTATCATAAGAGAAAAAGTCATTTATATATTTCTTTTTAAAAATTATACACAGTAATATTAAGTTTGAGATTTTCCTGGAGAAGTAAACATGGAATAAATAACACGTTACATATTTCACATTCACCAGAAATATCAATCACCCACACAGACGAACACAATTGTAAAATTAAGCAGTTCAAGTCAAAATAAGATGTAATCTTAATTGTCATAAAATAAGGCTCACAAAAGCTATACTTGACAAAGTTTATTCTTTTAAAATGAATGTTTAGAATATCATAAAATATATCTTAGCAAAACATTCCCTTTTTAGCGGGAAAAAGTGGAGGTAAATGAGATGCGGAAGTCTAAGGAACTACATGTTCAAAAAACACTACAAAATCTAACTATTATGCCAAATGGTACAAGTTGTGGAAATGGTAAAAATAGGCAAACTAAATCTAGTAGAAACACAGTTTAACAAATATATATACAAGTTGGTATGTGTATATATATATGCAAATACATAAACATGCATACATACATATGCACACAAAACATGTTTAGAGTCACTCATTAAACAACACTTACTGATACCTCCTCATACCTGGCACATACGTATAGGTTCACTACCCATTTCCAAGAAAATAAAATGGCATAACTAACAATAAAAACACTCAAACACTGGGAAGTTAAAGTAAGATAGAGCTTTACATGTCTTCAAGAATTCCCAAAACTTCAAGTAAACACAAAAGAAACTTGTATAAATTCCAGGAAGAGAAAGATATAAAATCAAGTCAAATAATTGGTTGATTCTGTCCTCATCACCCTGCCACTGACTTAAAAGAGGAGTTCCCTAACATACTACAATAACAGAAGAAAACAGAGGATAAGTACAAATCTTAAGGACAGTGCATTCTTTCTTCCTACTCTAAGACTTCACTGGGCTTCTAAAGGGTTATAAGTTATATATTATTTCTGCTCCAAAATAACTTTTTAGAACACAAGTTCTTTCTAAGTTGGAAATTTATCATCAAACGCTGTTATTCCTACTGTTTGGAAGTTTTATCTCTATCTTCTAATCTAGAATACAGTTTCCCATGGAAAGTAAATTGTAAATGGTGTTTCATGTCTGACCATAAGAGCTTGCATACTTGAAGTTTAGGACTAACGGACTCATGTGATCTATATCTCAAAATGCATTTATTTAACAAATACTGACCTTTGGTCAAGGGCAAACACTAAATTGGAGGATTTAGAAAATTGTTTTTGAGGGAAAATGAATCTCAGAATCAAGAATACACTTTAACCCGCAACTACATACTGGCAGGCATTGATGAGTTTGTCTTCATATTGAGGATGTGAGAGGACAGACCCTTATTAAACCTCTGAGTTCTTACTCCTACATGTCCTAGGTCAAGGCAAATCTCTAATCTCTGAAACAGAATGTACTTCTTTAGAGCACTCACCTCAGATATTCTAACCTGGAGAATAAAGGATAATTTCCCATAAGGGGAACAGATGCCAGGAATGTGGGCTTCCTGATATAATTATTTACAATCGGGTCACCCTTAAGTATTTCTAAGTAGGAGATTGCCAGTGTACACGTAGGTATATGAGCATGTGCATTTATCCTTTTTTTTATGAATGTGTATCTTTATTTTTTATTTTATTATTATTTTTAACATCTTTATTGGAGTATAATTGCTTTACAATGGTGTGTTGGTTTCTACTTTATAACAAAGTGTATCAGTTATAAATATACATATATCCCCACACCTCTTCCCTCTTGCATCTCCCTCCCTCCCACCCTCCCTATCCCACCCCTCTAGGTGGTCACAAAGCACTGAGCTGATCTCCCTGTGCTATGTGGCTGCTTCCCACTAGCTATCTATTCTACATTTGGTAGTGTATATATGTCCACGCCACTCTCTCACTTTGTGGCAGCTTACCCTTCCCCCTCCCCATATCCTCAAGTTCACTCTCCAGTAGGTCTGCATCTTTATTCCAGTCTTGCCCCTAGGTTCTTCATGACCATTGTTTTTTGTTTGTTTTTTAGATTCCATAGATATGTGTTAGCATATGCTATTTGTTTTTCTCTTTCTGACGTATTTCACTCTGTATGACAGACTCTATGTCCATCCACCTCACTACAAATAACTCAAATTCGTTCCTTTTATGGCTGAGTAATATTCCATTGTATATATGTGCCACATCTTCTTTATCCATTCATCTGTCAATGGATGCTTAGGTTGCTTCCATGTCCTGGCTATTATAAATAGAGCTGCAATGAACATTGTGGTACACGACTCTCTTTGAATTATGGTTTTCTCAGGGTATATGCCCAGTAGTAGGATTGCTGGGTTGTATGGCAGTTCTATTTTTAGTTATTTAAGGAAACTCCATACTGTTCTCCACAGTGCCTGTATCAATTTATATTCACACCAACAGTTCAAGAGGGTTCCCTTTTCTCCACACCCTCTCCAGCATTTATTGTTTGTAGATTTTTTGATGATGGCCATTCTGACCGGTGTGAGATGATATCTCATTGTAGTTTTGATTTGCATTTCTATACTGATTAATGATGTTGAGCATTCTTTCATGTGTTTGTTGGCAATCTGGATACCTTAGTTGGAGAAATATCTATTTAGGTCTTCTGCCCATTTTTGGATTGGGTTGTTTGTTTTTTTGACATTGAGCTGCATGAGCTGCTTGTACATTTTGGAAATTGATCCTTTGTCAGTTGCTTCAAAATATTTTCTCCCATGCTGAGGGTTGTCTTTTCATCTTATTTATGGTTTCCTTTGCTGTGCAAAAGCTTTTAAGTTTCATTAGGTCCCAATTATTTATTTTTGTTTTTATTTCCATTTCTCTAGGAGGTGGGTCAAAAAGGATCTTGCTGTGATTCATGTCATAGAGTGTTCTGCCTATGTTTTCCTCTACGAGTTTTATAGTGTCTAGCCTTACATTTAGGTCTTTAATCCATTTTGAGTTTATTTTTGTGTATGGTGTTAGGGAGTGTTCTAATTTCATTCTTTTACATGTACCTGTCCAGTTTTCCCAGCAACACTTATTGAAGAGGCTGTCTTTTCTCCACTGTATATTCTTGCCTCCTTTATCAAAGATAAGGTGACCATATGTGCATGGGTTTATCTCTGGGCTTCCTATCCTGTTCCACTGATCTATATTTCTATTTTTGTGCCAGTACCACACTGTCTTGATTACTGTAGCTTTGTAGTATAGTCTGAAATCAGGGAGCCTGATTCCTGCAGCTTCATTTTTCTTTCTCAAGATTGCTTTGGCTATTTGGGGTCTTTTGTGTTTCCATACAAATTGTGAAATTTTTTGTTCTAGTTCTGTGAAAAATGCCAGTGGTAGTTTGATAGGGATTGCATTGAATCTGTACATTGCTTTGGATAGTAGAGTCATTTTCACAATGTTGATTCTTCCAATCCAAGAACATGGTATATCTCTCCATCTGTTTGTATCATCTTTAATTTCTTTCATCAGTGTCTTATACTTTTCTACATATAGGTCTTTTCTCTCCTAAGGTACGTTTATTCCTAGGTATTTTATTCTTTTTGCTGCAGTGGTAAATGGGAGTGTTTTCTTTCTCTTTTTTCTTCTTTTTGCGGTATGCGGGCCTCTCACTGTTGTGGCCTCTCCCATTGCAGAGCACAGTCTCAAGACCCACAGGCTCAGCGGCCATAGCTTACGGGCCTAGCCACTCCGCGGCATGTGGGATCCTTCCAGACCGGGGCATACACCCGTGTCCCCTGCACCGGCAGGCGGACTCTCAACCACCGCGCCACCAGGGAAGCCCGGGAGTGTTTCCTTAGTTTTACACTCAGATTTTTCATCATTAGTGTATAGGAATGGAAGAGATTTCTGTGCATTAATTTTGTATCCTGCTACTTTACCAAATTCATTGATTAGGTCTAGTAGTTTTCTGGTAGCATCTTTAGGAATCTCTATGTGTAGTATCATGTCATCTGAAAACAGAGACAGCTTTACTTCTTCTTTTCTGATTTGGATTCCTTTTATTTCTTTTTCTTCTCTGATTGCTATGGCTAAGACTTCCAAAACTATTTTGAATAATAGTGGTGAGAGTGGGCAACCTTGTCTTCTTCCTGATCTTAGTGAAAATGGTTTCAGTTTTTCACCACTGAGGATGATGCTGGCTGTGGGTTTGTCATATATGGCCTTTATTATGTTGAGGTAAGTTCCCTCTATGCCTACTTTCTCGAGGGTTTTTATCATAAATGGGTGTTGAATTTTGTCGGAAGCTTTCTCTGCATTTACTGAGATGATCATATGGTTTTTCTCCTTCAATTTGTTAATATGGTGTATCACATTGATTGATTTATGTATACTGAAGAATCCTTGCATTGCTGGGAGAAACCCCACTTCATCATGGTGTATGATCCTTTTAATGTGCTCTTGGATTCTGTTTGTCAGTATTCTGTTGAGGATTTTTGCATCTATGTTCATCAGTGATATTAGCCTACAGTTTTCTTTCTTTGTGACATCTTTGTCTGTTTTTGGTATCCGAGTGATTGTGGCCTCGTAGAATGAGTTTGGGAGTGTTCCTCCCTCTGCTATATTTTGGAAGAGTTTGAGAAGGATAGGTGTTAACTCTTCTCTAAATGTTTGATAGAATTCACCTGTGAAGCCATCTGGTCCTGGGCTTTTGTTTGTTGGAAGATTTTAAATCACAGTTTCAACTTCAGTGATTGTGATTGGTCTGTTCATATTTTCTATTTCTTCCTGGTTCAGTCTCAGAAGGTTGTGCGTTTCTAAGAAATTTCCATTTCTTCCAGGTTGTCCATTTTATTGGCATATAGTTGCTTGTAGTAATCTCTCATGATCCTTTGTATTTCTGCAGTGTCAGTTGTTACATCTCCATTTTCATTTCTAATTCTATTGATCTGGGTCTTCTCCCTTTTTTTCTTAATGAGTCTGGCTAATGATTTATCAATTTTGTTTATCTTCTCAAAGAACCAGCTTTTAGTTTTATTGATCTTTGCTATCATTTCCTTCATTTCTCTTTCATTTATTTCTCATCTGATCTTTATGATTTCTTTCCTTCTGCTAACTTTGGGTTTTTTCTCTTCTTCTTTCTCTAATTGCTTTAGGTGTAAGGTTAGGTTGTTTATTTGAGATGTTTCTTGTTTCTTAAGGTAGGATTGTATTGCTATAAACTTCCCTCTTAGAACTGCTTTTGCTGCATCCCAAAGGTTTTGGGTTGTCGTGTTTTCATTGTCATTTGTTTCTAGGTATTTTTTTATTTCTTCAGTGATCTCATGGTTATTAAGTAGTGTACTGTTTAGCCTCAATGTGTTTGTATTTTTTACAGATTTTTTCCTGTAACTGATATCTAGTCTCATAGAGTTGTGGTTGGAAAAGGCATCTGATATGATTTCAGTTTTCTTAAATTTACCAAGGCTTGATTTGTGACCCAAGATATGATGTATCCTGGAGAATGTTCCATGAACACTTGAGAAGAAAGTGTATTCTGTTGTTTTTGGATGGAATGTCCTATAAATATCAATTAAGTACATCTTGTTTAATGTATCATTTAAAGCTTGTGTTTCCTTATTTATTTTCATTTTGGATGATCTGTCCATTGGTTAAACAGGGGTGTTAAAGTCTCCTACTATGATTGTGTTACTGTCAATTTCCCCTTTTATGGCTGTTAGTATTTTCCTTATGTATTGAGGTGCTCCTATGTTGGGTGCATAAATATTTACAATTGTTTTATCTTCTTCTTGGATTGATCCCTTGATCATTATGTAGTATGCTTCCTATCTATTGTAATAGTCTTTGTTTTAAAGTCTATTTTGTCTGATATGAGAATTGCTACTCCAGCTTTCTTTTGATTTCCATTTGCATGGAATATCTTTTTCCATCCCCTCACCCTCAGTCTGTATGTGTCCCTAGGTCTGAAGTGGGTCTCTTGTGGACAGCGTATATACGTGTCTTGTTTTTTTATCCATTCAGCCAGTCTATGTCTTTTGGTTGGAGCATTTAATCCATTTACATTTAAGGTGGTTATCGATATGCATGTTCCTATTACCATTTTCTTAATTGTTTTGGGTTTGTTATTGTAGGTCTTTTCCTTCTCTCGTGTTTCCTGCCTACAGAAGTTCCTTTAGCATTTGTTGTAAAGCTGGTTTGGTGGTGCTGAACCCTCTTAAGTTTTGCTTCTCTGTAAAACTTTTAATTTCTCTGTCAAATCTGAATGAGATACTTGCTGGGTAGAGTAATCTTGGTTGTAGGTTTTTCCCCTTCATCACTTTAAATATGTCCTTCCACTCCCTTCTGGCTTGCAGAGTTTCTGCTGAAAGATCAGCTGTTAACCTTATGGGGATTCCCTTCTGAGTTATTTGTTGGTTTTCCCTTGCTGCTTTTAATATGTTTTCTTTTTATTTAATTTTTGATAGTTTGATTAATATGTGTCTTGGCATGTTTCTCCTTGGATTTATCCTGTATGGGATTCTCTGTGCTTCCTGGACTTGATTAACTATTTCCTTTACCATATTAGGGAAGTTTTCAACTATAATCTCTTCAAATATTTTCTCAGTCCCTTTCTTTTTCTCTTTTTCTTCTGGGACCCCTATAATTCAAATGTTGGTGTGCTCAATGTTGTCCCAGAGGTCTCTGAGACTTTCCTCAATTCTTTTCATTCCTCTTTCTTTATTCTGCTCCGCAGTAGTTATTTCCACTATTTTATCTTCCAGGTCATTTATCCATTCCTCTGCCTCAGTTATTCTGCTATTGATCCCTTCCAGAGAATTTTTAATTTCATTTATTGTGTTGTTCATACTGTTTGTTTGCTCTTTAGTTCTTCTAGGTCTTTGTTAAAGGTTTCTTGTATTTTCTCCATTCTATTTCCAAGATTTTGGATCATCTTTACGATCATTATTCTGAATTCTTTTTCAGGTAGACTGCCTATTTCCGCTTCATTTGTTTGGTCTGGTGGGTTTTTGCCTTGCTCCTTCATCTGCTGTGTGTTTCTCTGTCTTCTCATTTTGCTTAACTTACTATGTTTGGGGTCTCCTTTTCACAGGCTGCAGGTTTGTAGTTCCTGTTGTTTTCCGGTTTTGCCCCTAGTGGCTAAGGTTGGTTCAGTGGGTTGTGTAGGCTTCCTGGTGGAGGGGACTAGTGCCTGTGTTCTGGTGGATGAGGCTGGATCTTGTCGTTCTGGTGGACAGGTCCACGTCTGGTGGTGTGTTTTGGGCTGTCTGTGGCCTTAATATTTTAGGCAGCCTCTCTGCTAATGGGTGGGGTTGTGTTCCTGTCTTGCTAGTTGTTTGGCATAGGGTATCCAGCACTGTAGCTTGCTGGTCATTGAGTGGAGCTGGGTCTTGGTGTTGAGATGGAGATCTCTGGGAGATTTTCACCGTTTGATATTACGTGGAGCTGGGAGGTCTCTTGTGGACCAGTGTCCTGAACTTGTCTCTTCCACCTCAGAGGCAGAGCCCTGATGCCTGGCTGGAGCACCAAAAGCCTGTCATCCACATGACTCAGAATAAAAGGGAGAAAAAAAAGAAAGAAAGAAGAAGGTAAAATGAAATAAAATAAAATAAGAAAGTTATTAAAATAAAAAATAATTTAAAAATATTTTTAAAGTAATAAAAAAAAAAGAAAGAGGAGAGCAACCAAAGCAAAAAACAAATCTACCAATGATAACAGGAGCTAAAAACGATACTAAAAAAACCAAACAAACAAAAAACGGACAGCCAGAATCCTAGGACAAATGGTAAAAGCAAAGCTATACAGAAACATACACATACACACTCACAAAAAGAAAAAATGGAAAAAAAAATATATATATATATCGTTGCTCCCAAAGTCCACCTCCTCAATTTGGGATAATTTGTTGTCTACTCAGGTATTCCACAGATGCACGGTACATCCAGTTGATTGTGGAGATTTAGTCTGCTGCTCCTGAGGCTGCTGGGAGAGATTTCCCTTTCTCTTCTTTGTTCTCACAGCTCCTGGGGTTCAGTTTTGGATTTGGCCCCGTCTCTGCGTGTAGGTCACCTGAGGGTGTCTGTTCTTCGCTCAGACAGAACAGAGTTAAAGGAGCAGCTGATTCATGGACTCTGGCTCACTCAGGCCAGGGGGAGGGAGGGGTACAGAGTGTGGGGTGAGCCTGCGGCGGCAGAGGCCAGTGTAACATTACAACAGCCTGAGGTGCCGTGTGTTCTCCCAGGGAAGTTGTCCCTGGGTCACGGGACCCTGCCAGTGGCAGGCTGCACAGGCTCCCGGGAGGGGAGGTGTGGATAGTGACCTGTGCTTGCACACAGGCTTCTTGGTGGCTGCAGCAGCAGACTTAGCGTCTCATGCCCGTCTCTGGGGTCCGCGTTGTTAGCTGTGGCTTGCGCCCATCTCTGGAGCTCGTTTAGGCAGTGCTCTTAATCCCCTCTCCTCATGCACCAGGAAACAAAGAGGCAAGAAAAAGTCTCTTGCCTCTTCGACAGCTCCAGACCTTTTCCCGGACTCCCTCCGGGCTAGCTGGGGTGCACTAGCCCCCTTCAGGCTGTGTTCACACAGCCAACCCCAGTCCTCTCCCTGGGATCTGACCTTCGAAGCCCGAGCCTCAGCTCCCAGTGCCTGCCCACCCCAGCGGGTGAACAGACAAGCCTCTCGGCCTGGTGAGTGCCGGTCGGCCCTGATCCTCTGTGCAGGAATCTCTCCGTTTTGCCCTCCGCACCCCTGTGGCTGCACTCTCCTCCATGGCTCCAAAGCTTCCCCCCTCCGCCACCCGCAGTCTCCGCCCGCAAAGGGCCTCCCTAGTGTGGAAAGTGGAAACTTTTCCTCCTTCATAGCTCCCTCCCACTGGTGCAGGTCCCGTCCCTATTCTTTTGTCTCTGTTTTTTCTTTTTAATTTTGCCCTACCCAGGTAAGTGGGGAGTTTCTTGCCTTTTGGGAGTTCTGAGGTCTTCTGCCAGCATTCAGTAGGTGTTCTGTAGGAGTTGTTCCACATGTAGATGTATTTCTGGGGAGGAAGGTGATCTGCACGTCTTGCTCCTCCGCCATCTTGAAGCTCCTCCTGCATTTATCCTTATAATCTTGGTGTCCATGAATGTAAAATTTTTTTAATATTTATTTATTTATGTATTTATGTTTGGCTGCATTGGGTCTTCGTTGCTGCACGCGGGCTTTCTCTAGTTGCAGCGAGCGGGGTCTACTCTTTGCTGCGGTGTGCAGGCTTCTCATTGCAATGGCTTCTCTTGTGGAGCACGGCCTCTAGGCACACGGGCTTCAGTACTCGTGGCACACGGGTACTGTGTGCCAATGACTGTGTTGTATAACCTTTGGCAAGTTTTGAGTTTCAGTGGGCTCATTCACAAAATGAGGGTAAATCATAAGATCCAGATTGTTGTGAGCTTCAGATGAGTTAAAACATATAAAGTGGTTAGAACATTGGCACAAATTAGTCCCACAATAAAAGTTAGTTTAACACACTATAATATTATCACTATCACTATTACTACTACTACTACAAGAGCAGTGCATTTAAAATATGATGTAATGTGGATAACTCATAAGAACTGTATGTCTATGATTAGAATGAAATCCATAGGGTGTTTTATAAAGTGTCTTTCTGAAAGAAACAAATGAGGGGAAAATAATTCAGTTTCACAAAATCTTTGCTAGAAAGGGTAATGAAAATGGATGATTATAATTATAACAGTAGTAACAGGAGAAATCTGGCTCTATTCTTAGCAGTGTGTCTGTATTAACACACTAAATATTCACAAAGACCATACGAGGTTAGTACTGTTATCTAATTTACAAATGAGGAAACTAAGCATAGAGAGGTTAATTAAATAGCAAGGAAGGGGGGCGATCAAGATTCAACTCCATGCTGCCTTGTTCTACAGCATCTTGATATGACTATGATACTATAAATTTCTTCACTCACTCACTCACCGAAAGGTTAAATTGCTAACTTGCTATATCCCAAGGATTGTGTTTAGAATTATGGATAACTTAAGATACAATTACCTTCCTTGAGAAGCTCACAGACTCATTGGGAATAAATACAAATAAACACACAGTTAGTGACCTACACACAGGTAGGTGTCAATTACTGAATACTTATTATATGTTAGGCACTTTGCTAAGTGTTTTACATTGATTAGTTATCCTAACTTAATTCTTACAGAACCAGGTTCTATTATCATTTCAGTCTTATAAATTAAAAAACAAAAAAAACCCTGAGGCTTAGAAGGACTAAATATAGGCTTTTGATTTCTTTGCTACACTGACTGTGGTATCTTATATTCTTTAAGAGTTCAGTTAGAACACTGTGAGCAAACAGAAGAAAGAGGACTCAGCATGTGGGGCAGAGGTGGTGGGCATCATTTTGAATTGTATCTTGAAAAACAAACAGTAACTCTTCTGTCTGAAAGTGGGAAGGGCATACCAGACAGAAGAAAAAGCATACGCAAAATCATGAGAGCAAGAAATAGCCTAGAATATTCAGATAAAAGAGGTAGTTCTATGCAAGTGGAGAGCAGGGGTATTACAAGTCGGGAGTAAGAGGTGAGTCATATACGGTACGCTGGGCCCAGACTGAGAAGTTCTCTATATATCATACAAAGGAGTCTGCACTTTGTTCTGTAGGAAGTGAGGAGCCAGGGAAGGATCTTAAGAATCTGAGTAAAGAGATCAGATATATACATCTTTATGAAACATAATTAGCAGCAGTGTGGAGGCTGCACTGGAAGAAGTGATTATATACACAGGGTCCAAAAGCTTTGCAGCTACAAAAGGGATGCACTACAAGAGATGTAGAGTGAGACTTCATAAACAAAATATTATAACTTATAAATAGAATTCTTGAAGGCTGCTATTACACAAAGGACCTTAAAAAAAGATTATACTATTTGTTTTTTTTTACTTTTTCAGAGTAAACTGTCTTTTTGCAGAGCCTTGTCCTAGGAGTCAGGAGACTCAGATTCTAGATCTGCCCTTGCATCATTAAACAACTAACAGTGTTTCATATATTGATATAAGATAAAGTGGCCATTTGCTCTTATTTGGAAAACAAATGAAATTATTTTTTTGGAATCTTCAGAAGAAATGTGAACACAAAATATTGTATCATGTTTTTAACTAGTTGTTTTCTTATTAGCAAACTGAGGCTCTTCTTTTCCAAATATATTTATAATTTTTAAACTAAAAACCTAAAGTGTTCCTATTTTAATAAGCACAACTGCTAAAATACAAGTGACTGGTACTCAGGTTAATTCGAATTCATATAGAACAAGTGAAGGATAGATAAGATGCAATGTCTTACTCAAAATGGCTGAAAAACTAGAAGTCAATTCAGTTAAGATTCTCTGAGTGTCAAAGTGAACAATTCAGTTAAGATTCTCTAAGTTGAGTGTCAAAGTGAACAAGAAGCAGTTCCAAGAGTTCAAAAAAGCAACTATATTCAAGAAAATGTTCATTAAATACTTACCTTAGTAATAATCCTATAAGTAATGAATGTTTCAATTGTAGTAACATGGCTTTCAGGTTCATCAACTGTAATGAAAAGATCTTTCAAATCTGGCTCATCTTCAAACTTGACTTGGTTTATCATTGATAAAGGGGATGTTGGCATCACAGGGCTGAAGGAATTCATGTCCATCAATGAGGCATCCTAGGAATAAAACAATCAAAAATTAATATCTATAAGGAATAAAAAGTTAAAATCCTCTTTTTCTTAGGCACGACAAATACTAATCAAATATGTCAAGAACAAAAAGGATAACTGGACTCCTGCTTAAATAAGGTATATGGAACATGTATTTTTATCTCTGCTTCTTCTCAAAATCCCACTTTAAAAATGACAGTAAAGAAACAAAGACAGAACAAGACAAAAAGTCATAAAAAGGCATAAACCCTCAAGGTAAAAAGAAGAGACTAAGCAAACAAAGTTAACTACTTTTTTGGAAACTGGAAATCTGATGGTTGAGTGGTAACTGAAAAGCAGTGCAGAAACAGCTAAAGTAAATGTAGGAGAGAATGGTAGACGAGGAAAAAGAAGGCACATTTATGACACAGGATCACAGCGACACTCAAGAATTAGAGGTGCCAGGAACCTGTGGACATAGAATGCTGGAAGAGTTAAACCAGAGGATTGGTTAAAAAGCTCATAAAACAAAAAAGGAGTTAGTACCTCATATTCCCTCACCTACCCCCATGCAATCAGGTGACTTTTCTTCCCCAATTTTGCAAAAAACCTGGAAATTTGCTTTCTGGAGTGTCTCTGAACTCAAGGGCACCAGGCAGGATGGAGGGAGAGAGAGGCCCTATGAAAATACAGATATCAAGGGAAAGTCCTACATACTAGAGGAAACGATATCCAGCCCTTTCCCCTCATTTGGCCCCAAGAACGTGGGCAGCAAGATGTTGAATGTCTACTCAGCTTGTCAGTACCTGGTGCGGGAACTACCAAACATCTCAACATGTGGAAAGCCTCTGATGTGAAAGATTCACAAATAAAGAAACAAAGAGAATACAGGAAGCAGACAGAATAGAGAATATAATACTTTAAAAATAGATGAACTCATTAGCGATAAGAATGATATAAAATTCATGAATAAAACAGGTGTTATTTTTCAAAAAAATTCAGAGAACAACAGGAAAACCAATAAAAAAGGAGGCTCATGAAAGTTGAAATATGATGGAAGGATAAAAACTCAACCAGAAGTTCAAAAGATTTAACTTGAGAACTAAGCTGAACCAAAAGAACATGGGATGGAAAAGGAGAGAGAAGTATTTTTAAAAATTAAAGGATCCAGGTAGATAGTACCTGAGTGAACAGAATTCCAGAAAATGAAGAAGGAAAATGTCCTCTGAATTGAAGTATTTCCAGGTTGACAGGGCCTAGCAGGCCTCCTCAAAATGAAGAGGACAGTAGTGGGGTGGGTAGTATCCCTACAAGCATCTATCACCATGCCATTTCATAACAGTAGGGATTTTCAATTCCTAAAAGCTTCCAGAGAGACTATAAACAGGTAAAATACAATAGGAATGGCTTCAGATTTCTCAGTGGTAACACTGGTAACTAAATGATAATAAAATAGTATCTTCAAAATTTTTAGAGGAAAATATTTCCTACCTAGAATTATACATAGCCAAACTGTCATTCAAGTATACAGGTAGAATGAAGCCATTTCAGATAGGAAAGATTTCAAAAACTGACTTTCCATGTACCCATTCTTACACATTCTTTGGAAGACTCTTCACTTTTCCAAAATAAGGGCATATACCAAGAAAGAAGAAATATGATCTGAAAGTAAGAGATTCAACACAGAAGAGAACTAAAGGAAATTCCTTGGATGACAGTGAAAGAACAGACTTAGAGAACAACCTATACAGGCTAGAGCAGAAAGACTCCGGGGGGCAAGGAGATGAAGAGGGAAAGAATAAAGGAAGAGAGGGAGCAAGGAAAGAGAAAGAGGAAAAGAAAAAGGGAAAGAGAATGAGGGAAGGAGGGAGGGAGGGAGAAAGGAGGGAAGGGAGGAGGGAAGTGGGGAGGGAGGGAGGCTGACAGAATAGCTGATACATTTAAGCATAATGAAAGGAAGCATGCTATATTAGATTTTGTAGATGAATTGGTGCAAAAAAGCCAAGAGGCAGAGAAAACAAGAGAGGGAGAAAGTGAGGGCCTAAAATAAAGGAATGAATGAATGATGAACTCTAAAGAAAACAAAAGGTACAAGAATGAAAAATGTAATCATAGTTCATTACATGGCTTAACTGTGAATAAAAATAAATTGTTCTTAATACTGAATTTAACTAAAAATGGTGATACAGTTATATTAAGATAATGGGGGGAAAAACATATGTATATGTTTGAAGGGAGGAGACATTGCCTATAAAACAGTTTCAAACATGCCAATACCATGAAGGAAAAGGAAGATGAGGAACTGTTCCAGACTGAAGCAGACCAAAGAGACACAAGAGCCAAAGCAACATATGATCTTGGATTGGATTCTGTTCCAAAGGAGAAGAGCCTTTGTTTTTTCTCTCTAAATGATATTATTGGGACAACTGAAAATTTTGAAAAGGTCTGTGGATTAGAATATAGTATTATGTCAATATTAATTTCCTGATTTGCATACTTATACTGTGATTATGCAGGAGAGTGTCCTTGTTTTCAAAAAATATACACAGATTTAATTAGGAGTAATAAAACATGTCTCTAATTTACTCAACTTGCACACACACAGAGAAAACAAATGTTGTGAAATGGTAATAACTGGGAAATCTAGATTCTTTGTGGTATTCTTGCAACACTTCTCCAAGTTTGCAATTATTTCAAAATAAAAAGTATATTTATAGTTTTCAAAAGTCAAATCATCTGACAAGGCTTAAAATAAAACGAAACAAATTAAAAACAAAAAAGCAGCATCACATGCTCCACTATTGCTATTACCAGTTCATGCTCCTCAGAAGCAAATTCAGAACTCTATTAGCTATTTTTGCTCCTTGTTACCTTCCTTATTTCAAAATAACATATATTTTCTTTTTTTTAATTTTTCAATTTTCATATTATCAGTAGGTTTCCTACTAAGGAGGATGAAGAGTATTTATTTAAGCCAATTAATTATATGAGTATAGACTCAGAGTCCTATTTTACTCAATGGGTTATAATCCATTAATATAATTTATTTTGATGTTCTAAGTGTCCAAAATTTGCCTAGTAGGAGCTCCTTAAAGCTGGCATCTGTGTGTTTTTGATATGTCTTCATTATTCCTTGAGCACTTTATTTTCTGGCATAGCAAAATGTTTCAGATATATGTTATATTTTCCCTGCCCCAGTCATGGAATCAGACATTTCTCCAAGGAGCTCTGGTTTCTTTTAGAGGAGACTGGTATTTAGAAAACAAGATATAAATGCTAGAAAATATATGTATATTAGGCATGATTTAGACCAAGGAATAGAGGACAAATTACAGTTGAGTTGATCAGACACACAAAAACATGGAGACAATAAATGTCTTGCAACAGAAGTTTAGTGAGACAAATTATGGTATATACCTACAATAGGATACAATAAAGTCTATCTGTATACTAGAATACAATAAAGTGATTAATATTTTAAAAGAATATATAGTAACTTGGAAAAAGATTCCCAGTATGGTATTAAGAGAAAATATTAGCTTATAAAATTTGTATTCAACTAGATTCTAATGCATGTACGTGTATTTGTGTGTGTATGACAGAGGGGGATGAGAGGGTAGGAGAGAAAAAATAGCGCACTCACGATATGCGTGCACTCATGAACTTAGAAGCTATACCAAAAAGTTAACAGAAGTTATTCCAGGTGTTGGGATTGCTGTTGAGTTTAATATTTTCCTGTCTGAGTTGCTGTATTTCCAAATATTCTAAAATAAACGTGCATCATTTTGAAAAAAGGTTTTTAATTGTTTAGAGTCAACACTGTATCTAACGTGTTCAGAAACAGTAAGAACTACTGTAAAAAAAAATACAGTAAAAACTACTGAAAAAACTACTGTAAAAAAAAAACCAGTAAGTTAAAAGAGCTGTCTAGGGCCATTTTGGCAGAAGACCTTGGATTACATATTTGATTATCTGTTATTTTTTCTTAATTCAAAGTTGTATAGTTAAATATGAAATTTAAAAATATGTCCGGAATCACATGAAAATGGGATTGTCAAAATAAATTATGGGATGCTAACACAATGGAATACTAAGCAGCCATTAAAACCAGAATTTAGAGGTTTCAAATAAATGTGCAATCAGCATGTACAAAAATCTCTCTCAATTATCATTTCATATAAACAGTAGTTTTTTAAGTTGATGGGCAAATGTGCTTTAAATTTCACTGACAGTGCATACAACCATGTGCTTTGGCGTTCTTTGTAGTCACCCTCTTAACTCACCACAACCCACTTCTTTTACCTACTACATAATTTAGCATTCTATTTCTTCTGCTTAAAATGCATCCTTTTGTAGAGTAGAAAAGATCTGCCTGAATTTATAAAGGCTCACAATTCCAATGAGTGTAGTGTGGTGTCATAAAAATATGCTTCAATATCTAGCAAAGGAAGAAAATTACAGTCTGAAATTTAGCAACATCCAAGATTTCAGTAGAAGGATGTAAATTACTATGAATCACTCAAAAACATTCTTAAAACCTCAATAAAAGTGACTATCCAAAGAGTTTTATATTCGCTTCAAAAAAAGGAAAGAAAATATACTGACAATACTTAAAAGATTTACATTTGGACACGAATAAGCAAAGACAATAAGTGTTTGAGAAGATCCAAAGAAGTAACTGACCAAAAAGAACTTCATTTAACTTTTTGTGGTTGATGCTTTTCAGGAGAAATGGATCGTTAAAATTTGTTCTTTCCAAACAAAGTTCTTACCTCCACAATAACTCATGCCTCTTTCTCCTGCTAGTTCTGTCTTTCTCCCCGTCCTCAACCTCATTTATACATTCGTTCATTCTTAGCATTTGGATATACATCCATTATCTTATGATATTTCACACAATGAAAATACATCTTTTCATTTTTTTTCTTCAAGAGATTAAAGCAGAAGAGAAAGTATTTGCATGGTAAATCTCTACTTCTTAAATAACATTGAATACCTTTCTTATAGCTAGCATAGTGAAAACACACATTCACACAGGCGCACACCAAAAAATCTTGGGATGGTTTCAGGCTGAGATTTGAATATGTATAATACAGAAGTAAGCCACATTGTCACAGGAAGTCATTGTCTTTTATCCTTACTGCAAACCAACACATTCACTGTAAGAGAAACCATTTAAGTGACTTTCCTGAAATGAATGGACATTAGCACTGTGCTAGCATAATACTGAAATTTATTGAAAAGTCACTTACAAATTAAGGGTAAGTTTTCTTTGTTCCTATTTTTGGTTTATTATAAGCATTTGTTGTGGGTTGAACCATGTCCTCCCAAAATTCATATGTTGAGGTCTCCCAGTACCTCAGAATGCGACCTTATTTGGTGACAGGGTCTTTACAGAGGTAATTAAGTTAAAATGAGGTCACTGGAGTGGGTCCTGATGCAATATGACTGGTATCTGTATAAAAAAGGGGAAATTTGGACATAGACATTCATAGAGGGAAAACATGAGACATAGGGAGAAGACAGCCATCTACAAGCCAAGTGGAGAGACTGGGAACAGATCCTTCCCTCGCTGCCCTCAGAAGGAACCAATCCTGCTGACACCTTAATTTCACATTCTAGCTTCCAGAACTGTGAGAAAATAAATTTCCGGCTGTTTAAGACACCTAGTCTGTGGTACTTTGTTATGGTAGCCCTAGCAAATGAACAGCATTTCTGTATATAGAATGGTACATAATAAATATTTAAGGAAGGAAACAAGGATAAAAAGGAAGGAAGGAATTATAATTAAAATATTTCATCCTTGCTCCATTAATTTTTTTTACAGGTTAACAATCAACTTCAGTAATTTCTGAGAAATGTTTTTTGCCTCCCACTTTTAATGCTATTAGATGGTTCCAAAGATCTACTATTGAAATAAATAAAATACAGAGCTGAAATTTAAAACAAACAATGACTTGCCAATATTTGAGTGCTCAGGAAATAAACTCCAAAAGAAACAGGTTAAAAGGTGAGATATGATCTCTCTAAGAGGTGTCCTTCCTTAATATCCTTCACTAAGATGCTACTCGGGAACATCTCATAAATATAACATGAATTACTCTGATAATACTAAATTGCAACCACCATCTGTGCACAAACAGCTATTTTCTTTTTACAAGTAGAGGGAAAAAAATCAATGTGAGAAGTGTGATAAATCAGAATACTGGCATGAAAAGGCCATGCAAATAAAATTGCTGATGTACAAGAAACACGTACACCAAGAGACATCTGGTAAAAAGCAACTTAAAGTGGAAGGAGTTTGAGAAACCATGTTGTTATGAGGGACACTCATCTTGATGGGCCTAAATTTAGACTTACCAGCTGTGTTTTGGTTTACAACTCCTTCCAATCTGCCTGCTTATAATAATAATAAAAAATTAGAAAGGCCTTCTGTGGAACACTGTTGAAAATGTGATTGGGGGAAAAGCCAGCCTATGTCGTGTTCTATAAAGGGGCATACAACACTCAATAATCTTGTTTGACATAATTTCCAGTGCTATGTAGTATATATACCCTTGTATGCATATATCATAATCTATTTATTCATTTTTCTGTTTCTATTTTCTAACAGTGTTGCTTTGAATATACTTGGACTTTTTCAGGTTTTGTGCACTATGAAGTTATATACTGACCACAGAAACGTTTCACATAATTTTGTTTGACATAATTTTCCACTCTGGCAAAAAAAAAAAAAACTGGTATATTAAAAGAAAAAGTCTCTGTAGTTAGGCAGAACTAAACTTAATTCAAGTTTACATATATATACAGCTGTGTGAACCTGGTCAAGTCACGTTACTTTTCTGAGATTCAGTAACATCAGAGAGGTCATATCTCACCTTGGATCACAGAGGATAAAAAGAGATGAATAAATGTGGGGTATATATTGTCTCCTTGAAACCTTCATGTGAATTATATAAACCTTACCATGACCCCATAGAGTACGTTCTATTTCTTTCCCTTTTTTAAACCAGCTAGCAATACTGTTGAGTAGGTACTCTTTTACCTCTTGTTTTCCAATGAGGAAATAGGTTAAATCACTTGTTCAAACTCTTAACTGCTATTAAGTAGAGGAACCAGCATTTGACCACCACCTAACTGCCAGTAAGTCAAACGTACTGGGAGTTGTCACTGAATTCAATTTTCAGTTTCCCACAAAATTAAACAGAAATCTAAAGCAAGAATAAATCAATCTCTATGGTTAAAATATAGTCATGTAGTGGACAAAACCGAAGGAAGTACAAAAACATTCAAGGCAACCCATAAGAATGGATAGATAAATTGTGGTATATGCATACAAGGCTATATATATATATATATATATATATATATATATATATATATATAAAACACAGCAATGAAAATCAATTACAACTTCATGTAAGGCCATTGATAAATATCACAAACTAAATATTAGAAGAAAAAAGATCAAATCAGAGAAGAATTCACACAGGACAACATCATTTTTAAAGTCCTAAAACATACAAGGTCCAAATTCACATAAATCCTTAACAAATAGTGCTTCAAGATACATATACAGATCTCCCTTGACTTACAATGGGTTTACATCCCAATAAACCCATTGTAAATTGAAAATATCATAAATCAAAAATTTATTTAATACACCTAACCTACCAAACATCATAGCTTAGTCTAGACTATCTTAAATGTGATCAGAACACTTACATTAGCCTACAGTTGGACAAAATTATCTAACACAAAGCCAGTTTTACAATATAGTGTTGAATATCTCATGTACTTTATTGAATGTTGTCTGAAAGTGAGAAACAAATGGTTTTATGGGTACAGAACGGCATCAAGTGTATCGGTTGCTTCCCCTCGTGATCGTGTGGCTGACATGGAGCTGTGGCTCACTGCTGCTGCCCAGCACCAGGAAAGCTTATCTACCACTGCTCGAGAACAGATCAAAATTCACAATTCAAAGTATCGTTTCTACTGAATGTGTATTGCTTTTGCACCATAAAGTCTAAATATCATTAGTCAAACCATTTTAAGTTCAGGACCATCACTTTTATGAAAACCAAATGAATGATAAAAACAAAATTCAAATTATTATTTTCTTTTAAGCAGGAGAGAGAGAGAGAATCTTGGAGAGGGCCACACAGGGAATGCAGGCATACCTCATTTTATCATGCTTCACTTTATTGCACTTCACAGATACCATGTTTTTTACAAGGTTTGTGGCAACTTGGCATTGAACAAGTCTATAGGTGCCATTTTTCCAACAGCATTTGCTCACTTCATGTCTCTGTGTCACATTCTGGTAATTTTTGCAATACGACTTCAAACTTTTTCATTATTACTATATTAGTTATGGTGATCTGTGATCAGTGATCTTTGATGTTACACTGTGATTGTTTTGGGACATCACGAGCCACGCCCATATAAGATGGTGAACTTGATGTTTGTGTTCTGACTGCTCCACCCACTGGTTGTTCCCCATTTCTCTCCCTCTTCTTGAGCCTTGCTATTCCCTGAGATACAACAATACTGAAATTAGGCCAAGTAATAACCTTACCATGGCCACTAAGTGTTCAAGTGAAAGGAAGAGTCTCAAGACTCTCACTTTAAATCAAAAGCTAGGAATGATTAAGCTTAATGAGGAAGGCATGCTAAAAGTCAAGATAGGCTGAAAGCTAGGTCTTTTGTGCCAAACAGTTAGCCAAGCTGTGAATGCAAACAAAAAGCTCTTGAAGGAAATTTAAAGTGCTACTCCAGTGAACACACAAATGATAAGAAGGTGAAACAGCCTTATTGCTGATATGGAGAAAGTGTTAGTGGTCTGGATAGAAGATCAAACCAGTCACAACATTCCCTTAAGCCAAAAACTAATGCAGAGCAAGGCTCTAACTCTCTTCAATTCTATGAAGTCTGAGAGAGGTGAGGAAGCTGCAGAAGAAAAGTCTGAAGTTTGCAGAGGCTGGTTTATGAGATTTAAGGAAAAAAGCCACCTCTATAACATAAAAGTACAAGGTGAAGCAGCAACTGCTAATGTAGAAGCTGCAGCAAACTATCCAGAAGCTCCAACTAAGATCATTAATGAAGGTTGCTACACTAAACAACAGATTTTCAATGAAGATGAAATAGCCTTATATTGGAAGAAGATGCCATCTAACATTTTCATAGCTAGAGAGGAGAAGTCAATATCTGGCTTCAAAGCTCTTCTTAGTGGCTAATGCTGCTGGTGACTTTGAGGTCAATGCTAATTTACTATTCTGAAAATCTTAGGGCCCTTAAGAATTATGCTAAATTGACTCTGCCTGTGCTCTATAAATGGAACCACAAAGCCTGGATGACAGCACATCTGTCTACAACATGGTTTACTGAATATTTTAAGCCCACTGTTGAGACCTACTGCTCAGAAAAAAAAAGAAAAATTCCTTTCAAAATACTACTGCTCTTTGACAATGCACCTGGTCACCCAAGAGCTCTGATGGAGATATACAGTGAGATTGATGTTTTCATGCTTACTAATACAACATCCATTCTGCAGCCCATGGATTAAGGACTTTCAAGACTTTCAAGACTTATTATTGAAGAAATACATTTCACAAGGCTATGACTGCCATGGACAGTGATTTCTCTGATGGATCCAGGCAAAGGAAATTGAAAATCTTCTGGAAGGATTTCACCAGTCTAGATGTCACTAAGAACATTTGTGATTCATGGGAAGAGGTGAAAATATCAACATTCACAGGAATTTGGAAGAAGCTGATTCCAACTCTCATGGATGACTTTGAAGGGTTCAAGACTTCAGTGGAGGAAGTGAATGCAAATGTGGTGGAAATAGCAAGAAAACTGGAATTAGAAGTGTGAAGATGAAGTGAACTGCTGCAATCTCATGATAAAACTTGAATGGATGAGAAGCAAACAAGTGGTTTCCTGAGATGGAATCTACTCCTGGTGAAAATGCTGTGAAGATTGTTGAAATGAAAACAAAGGATTTAGAATATTACATAAACTGATACACTTAGTTGATGAACCAGAGGGAGGGTTTGAGGACTCACTCCAACTTTGAAAGAAGTTCTACTGTTGGTAAAATGCTATCAAACAGCATTATACGCTACAGAGAAATCATCTGTAAAAGGAAGAGTCAACTGATGCTGAAAACCTCACTTTGTTGCCTTATTTTAAGAAACTGCCACAGCCGCTCCAACCTTCAGCAACCAACTCCCTGATCAGTTAGCAGCCACCAACATTTCTAAGTGCCAGGGATGCACCTTAGCACCATACACTTGCATTATTTCATTTAATCCTCTCAACAATCTGAAGAAAGAAAGCTCAATTATCGTCACCTGAATTTTACAGATAAATAAGCTTGTACCATAGGGATAATAATGATTCTCCCCAAATCACTTATTTCTTAATTGGAAGAGCCAAGACTCAGTCACCACTACCATCACCACCACCCATGCACACACACCAAAAGCACCTTGTATAGCACCTTTATTTCACTTAACAAAAGTTCATTGAATGTCAACTATGTATCAAGCACTAGGCTGAGATACAACAGTGGCCAAGACTGGCTGGCATGGTGTCTTCTCTCATGAAGCTTACACGATAGTTAGGGGGGAGGGTAACAGATGATAACCGAATAAAAATATAGAAAAACAAGATAAGTCCAGATATAAATAAGTGTTGATAAACAGGGGAGCAAATTCCAGATAAAGTGGAATGAATTGCTGGAGTAAGTGGTTAAGGCAGGAAGTGAGAGGGATGCTTTTGAGAGAGCTGTCAGGGAAGGTGTCTGTAAGGAGGTGATGTGAGAAGAAGCCAGCCATGAAAAACACTGACGGAAGAGCATTCCAGTCAGGGGAGCCAAAAATGCCTAAGGCAGGAAAGGACTTAGGACGTTGGGAGACCAGAAAGGAGGCAAATGGGAAGAACACAGGCTTTGATGAAGATATAACCAATGAAACTCATTTTGACGTTTACTGTGGCAGAATTTTAAGTATTCACATTTTTATCTTATAGGTCTTGAAAAAAGGGAAGGGAGAGCTCCACGATAAATGAACGTTGCACCTGAAATCCAAAGTAAGATATCTGTTGCACAGCTAGAGGTTTTTAAGGGTCTGTATGATCCTAATCAGACTATTCACGAGCATTAACCAGTAAGAGGTTATTAATCATGACTAATGCCTTTCCATTTATCTCAATTACGCTTGGGTAATTTCTTATCTAGTGGAAATTTTTCTTTTTTGTATTTAACACTCCATAGAAAAAAAATTAGTTTTCCTTACTCAGAAAGGTTCAACATGCCATTTGCGTATGATTTTGCCACAAAACCACTGTGGGAGCCGCTATGATTGTTCCCAATAACCCCTTGTCTTTCTATGAAAGGAATACACCTCCTGGTCAGTTACCAGGTAACTTTCAGTGCCTCCTTATGGAAGGAAAATAAGTTTCCCACCCCAGTTAATTTGACCAGTGACTTGCTTTGGATGGTGTCATGTGTCTGGGCAGAAGATTTGGAGGCCATTGCCTGTTTCCACCGGTGCTCATATTCTTTTCCCTCTGCCGCAGGAATGACATGTCCCAATTAACATCACTCCTTTAATCTTGATCCCAAAATGAAGAAAACACAAGAAGCAGACTCAAAGCCTGGACCAGACTCTCAGTTCAGTCACAGTTGACAGGTACATACCTGAGAAAGAAGTCTTTATTGCAGGTAAGCCACTAAGATCTTGAGGCTGTTTGTACTACCGCATTATCTAGTGAAACCTAACAAAAAAATACCATTCAACTTTCAACCAGGTTAAATACATATAAATATATATGTACATATGTATTATGTATGTATGCACACGGATACACACACTTAACCTTCTCAGAGTTAATACAAAAGAACAAAATAGGAATTTTTCCCCCCAGTTCTGAAAACTCACATACCAAGAGTTTGCCTTTAGTTTTTGGTCACATATAATAAGGTTTCCATTTTAACTGTAAACAGAATTTCTTTTCCTAATGTTTCATTGTAAATCAGTAATCTCTGTTTTTCATTTTAAAATGAAATTTTTATTTCTTATATCAAAAATTTTTAAACAATGATCTAAAAAAATAAAATATGCTAAATGAAAGAAGCTAGACACACAAAAAGTGCAATTCCATTTATATGAAGTGTCCTAAAAAGGCAAATTTATAAAGACAGAAAATCGATTAGTAGTTGTCTAAGGCTGGGAGTAAAAATGGATATTAACTGGAAATGGCATGATGGATTTGAGGTGGAAGATGAAAATGTTCTAAAACTGGTTAACAGTGATGGTTGTACAACTAAGTAAATTTACTTACAAAAAATCATCTACCCAAAATGGGTGAATTTTGTGGTATATAATTACACCTCAATAAAGTTAGTTAAACACAATTAAAAAGGGGTATGTTATACCACAGCATTTCTCAAGGCCAAAAAAAATTATTTGTTTCAATTTTAGAAACTACTGATTTAACCTTCTGTTTTATCACAGATGTGTTTTACTGATTTTATATCAGTATTTGCTAATAATTTTGATTGTCTAACTACACCCTTTTTTATTAATACTATAAGTAGCACTGCATTGTCCAGCGTGATTGGATATATGAAGTGTCAGAGTTATTCAAATATTCTGTTTAAAATAGACAAAACTTTTAAGCACATAACTCTCCATTTGTTTACTGAGACAACTTTAAAGTATATTCTTAAAGTGACTAAAAATGCTTATTTTAACTTTTAGTCTAATATCCTCTTTGAAAAGTGTGGGATACAATTAAAAATACATGAATAAAATAAATTTGAACACTACAACTGCATAACTGTTGAATCTGTGTTTCCTTTTGATCACACTAGTCACTTGCAAAACTAGCAGGCTCTCAGAGTTTTACTAGAGCATCCTATCAGAACCCCCAAAATGCAAAAATAAAACTCCACCTTCAAAACCCAATAGAATATATTTTATTAAGTTCAAATCTGAAGTCTTTTAACATTATTTTCCCAAAATACTTGTAATAATTTTCCCCATTGCCACTGACCAATAAATAAATAAAATACTGCTATCTGCACAAAAGAACTCTATAGTTCTTCTTCCTATAGGTTCTCATGGATTTTTTCTTCTTTTGGCTATACAACATCCAATCTTGTTTCCAACCATAACGCTGGGTATAGTTTCTGCTAGTGCCTGTCCCTTTCTGCATCTGCATTTCCAGCCTTCAAATCTACTTTGTGAGCTACTATTTCATTCCTTTCCTGCCAGAGTTGATTTCCATTGCTTGCAACCAAGCCCCCTGATTGAGACAGATGCTATTGGCTTCAAAGGATTTATTTTTCCCAAGTAAGAAGGTTTCTAAATGATTCCCTTGGGTTTTCTTATGCTTTGTGTTTATTTCTTCTAATGAAATCTAAATAGGAGCTTTTGTCCAGAACTGACGCTTAACATAGCTCTGTGTCATCCATCAATAATATTTACTCACCATTTGTCAAGACAAATTTGTTTTAAATTCTATTTGGTCTAGTAACCTGATTGGAAAGACCAATACAATACAAACTGAATTTACTGAAAACAGATGATTGGAAAATTACTGCAATAACTGTGTCCATATATATGAAAAAAGGCACAGGCCATATCATTCATTAATGTATTTATTCCATTAACATTTAGAGTTCCTACTCTTCTACCTTCAAGGAATTTAATTTATTGGAGATAGACAAGCAATTAAGATTTTAGAGACGAGAAACAAATACCTCTTTATAAGGCAAAATGTATTAAGTATTATAAGATTCAAAACACTATTATGGGGAGCACAGAGAAGAAATTATGGGAAGAAATTAATTCTAGCTGGAGAATGAAGAAGCTCTTAAGGAGGAAGTCGCTTTACAATGGGCCGTAAATAACAGAACGGATTTTGTTTTGTTGACCCAACAGTATATTGTAAGGTGCAAATAAATCATTGAGGAATCCTGTTAAAATACAGATTCTGATTCATTGCTTCTGGAGTGGATTCTGAAACTGCATTTCTAACAAGCTCCCAGGTGATCCAATAGATTCATGGAACATACTTTGAGTACTAAGGCGCGTGCGCATGCACACATGCAAAAGAGAGCAAGAGAGAGAGAGAGAGAGAGGTGAGGGGAGCCACGGTGTAGCCTAATCACCAAGAGTCTTGAATGACACAATGTGACAATATGTTCTTTATGTTCAGAGCTGGGTGCTCTGTAAACATCAGTTTTCTGTGAGCACACAGGACAGACTACAGGCAAAACATGAGAAGAAAGAAGACCTTGTGTCTTCTTGTGAACTATTTTAATGGTTCTCAAATGTAAACACAATACTACTTGGGGTTGGAGCAGTGGGAACGAGAAGAAGGCACTAATTCTAGAGATACCAAGAAGATAAAACCAGCTGGGACATTTCAGATATGTAGGGGACAGGGAAAGTGAGTGAAAGGGATAAACAAAAGGTAAGACCTAGTATTTTATCCTAGATAACTAAGAAATCATCACATCATTAGCAGAGAATCAGATGGAAAAGATAACAGGTGTGGGAAGAGAAATATAAGAATTAGGGAATGGAGAAACATAGTTCAGTTTGGGAATGAAACTGTAGAGATGAGTTGAGGGGATGAGTAGGACCACCTAATTAAGGCTTTCCATTGCTCCTGTGGTTAAGTTTAGCATGCTAAAATTTCATTTCCCTTTTTTTTTTTTTTTTTTTTCGGTATGCAGGCCTCCCACTGCTGCGGCGTCTCCCGTTGTGGAGCACATGCTCCGGATGTGCAGGCTCAGCGGCCATGGCTCATGGGCCCAGCCGCTCCGCGGCATGTGGGATCTTCCCGGACCGGGGCACTAACCCGTGTCCCCCGCATCGGCAGGCAGACTCTCAACCACTGCGCCACCAGGAAGCCCTTATTTCCCTCTTAATAGCGGGAAGGGACAATGCAACTGTCACACCCTCTTCTCCTCTGGGACAGTCATCCAGCTTGTGCCAGAGCATTTTTAGTGACAAAATTTATGGCCTAGCTGAGTAATCCCTTTCATTTTGGAACCTTCAATTAGAAAACTATTCCATAAACTGACCTAAAGCTGATCTCCACATACTCTTGACCTAGTGGTTCTACTTTTGCCCTTCAAAACTATAAACATTTAATCCACCTAGATCATAACAACTCTTCATAAAGTTTGTTAAAAGAATCAGCCCAAGTCTTTTCCAAGCTAAACTACATTTTGTTCTTCCCAGCCTTTCTTCACAGTTGCCAGAACATATCATCAGTGAAACCCTTAGTTTATTCTCCTTCATGATAGCAAATGTATGGCGAGACTATTACTACTGCAACCCTCCCCACTCCTTGTGCCAATGAAAGACAGTGCTGATGGATCCAAGCCCTCTTTCTGCTAAGCCCAGACTAGATCTAAGGTTCTATCTCAAAACAGCATTCCAAGGATCAGGGCACTGGTATCCATAGATGACATAATATACCTTTGCCATTTTCTGACATCAACTCCCCCTTTAAAATACAGAGGGTGGAATGGAACTTAAGTTGCATGAACAGTTCAAATTATAGTACAATTAATACTCCATATGACCTTGAAAATATGTTGTTTGTTCAGATTCAATAGGTACCTTGTCATTTGGGTATATTGATCATTCCGTCACTGAAAATCACTAGGAATGTTTGCACATAAAATGGTCTTATACAAGGTCTCTCCAAACTTATCCTGCAAGTTCCTTGTTGGTTTTAATTCTATTGTTGACCATATATGCTCATTCATCAGGAGAACTGAGGATTTTACATCTTCTTTCTACTTCACTCACCTACTCTTCCTCCTCTGGGAGGAATATAAGAGTACTTAACATCTAAGAGGACTGTGATGGTAGACAGTGGAGCTCCTAGTGGAAGGAACCCTGGATCAGCCCTAATTTCCTTTACTTTATTGGTTCCTCTTATTTTTTTTTTTAATTTTATTTTTTTATTGGAGTATAATTGCTTTACAATGATGTGTTAGTTTCTGCTTTATAACAAAGTGAATCAGTTATACATATACATATGTTCCCATATCTCTCCCCTCTTGCGTCTCCCTCCCTCCCACCCTCCCCATCCCACCCCTCCAGGCGGTCACAAAGCACCGAGCTGATCTCCCTGTGCTATGCGGCTGCTTCCCACTAGCTATCTACCTTACGTTTGGTAGTGTATATATGTCCATGCCTCTCTCTCGCTTTGTCACAGCTTACCCTTCCCCCTCCCCATATCCTCAAGTCCATTCTCTAGTAGGTCTGTGTCTTTATTCCTGTCTTACCCCTAGGTTCTTCATGACAATTTTTTTTTCTTAAATTCCATATATATGTGTTAGCATACAGTATTTGTCTTTCTCCTTCTGAGTTACTTCACTCTGTATGACAGACTCTAGGTCTATCCACCTCATCACAAATAGCTCAATTTCGTTTCTTTTTATGGCTGAGTAACCATCGAAATGGTAAAACCCACTGAGGTAGGATCAGTATGAAGGTCAGAGAAATGGGAACACATGACTTGCCTGCTTTAATCGTGTATTCTAGGTTTTAAGTGAGACAATTGAGAATGCATACACACATACACTACATATATACATACATAGAAATATTCACTATGCTTACACACTCTACATGCACACACATACATATGTGTATATATATACATACACATTCATATATGCCCACACTACACACATGCATACATATGTAAATACTGTGTGTGTGTGTGTGTGTGTGTTTTATATATTTCTGTACAGATTACCAAGGTAGAAAACCACTCATTAATTCAAGGATATTTCTTGAGTAATCATAATCCAAGCTAGTAATAAAATATTAATTTGGTTAGACCTGTACTCCTCAAACTGGTAGCCACTAGCCACAGGTGGCTATTTAAATTTAAATGTAAATTAATTCAAATTAAACACAATTAAATGTTCAGTTCCTCAGATGTACTAGTTTACAATTCAAGTGCTCAAACGGCACATGTGGCCAGTGGCTGCCACATAAAACAGACAGAGCTGGAACATGTCCATCACTGTCGTTCTTTTTGGACAGCAGGATCCTACAGGGGCTGTGTATAACTGATCAATAATCAAGAGGGTTTATAAGCTCTTTACATTTAGTAAGTCATTTAATTCTCATATTTATTATTTGCCCTCATTTTACGGATGAAAAGTCTGAGGCTTTGAGAGGTTAAGTAACTTGCCAAAGGAAATAAAGCTAGTAAGCAGTGGAGACAGGATTTCACACACAGGCAGTGTAGCTACAGAGTCGCTGCTCCTAAATACTAAGTTTACGTCTTGCTATATTTTAATTTACAATGATGAGTAGAGCCTCCTTCAAGACTTTACATTTATCCCAATTAAATTTCATAGTCTGCTTTTAAACCCAGTATTCCAATTTATCAAAAATCTGGAAGACTGATTATGTTATACAGACTATTAGCTTTTGGTACAGTTTCCACTGCTGTATAACAAACCATCCCAAGACAATTTGTTTTTATATTTTATTATGCACATTGGTTTACAGGGTCAAGAATTCTGACAGGATACAGCAGAAATGGGTTGTTTCTCCTCCATTATATGTGGGGCCTCAGCTGAGATCTGATGTCTCAATGCTGGGGGCTGACGTCATGTTAGACATTTTCACTCACAAGTTAGTCATTTAATGCTGGATGGCGCCTGAGACTTCAGCTGAGGCTGCTGATTGGAACATTTACATGTAGTCTCTCAATGTAGCCTGGGCTTCCTCACAATATGGAGGCCTTAGGTTGCATGTCTTACATGGCAAAAAGCACACTGTCCCACTGAAAAAAATCAGAGCCTTCATTTCCTTTTGTGATCTGGCCCTGGAAGTTGCACAGCATCATTTCCACCATACCCTACTGGTCAAAGCAGTCACAATCCTAGCCAGATTCAATAAGTGGGGCATAGATCCCACCTCTTGATAGGAAGGTGGCAGGTCACATTATAGAAGAGCATACAGGATGGGAGGTGGTGATGTGGCTGTCTTTATCCAGTTATTCTCCACACTTTTGTAGTATTATGTATTATGCTGGCTATTCTCTCTTTTCACCCCCACCCTTCCAGCTCTCATCCATCTATTCTCTGTCCCTTAGGAGACAGATCCCTATGGATGCCATCACCTGAGCAGCTTGCTTAGTGGGGGCCAGAAGCAGAGATCCAAGAACCGGAGAAGAGGAGCTCAGGGAATATACCCCCATTTCCTCCCTGCTTTGGTGCCACACTTCAGGCAGTGGCATATTTTTAGCTACATCTCCGTGTAAACACAGCTCATGTGGAAATGGCCACTTCTCCACAGCTCCAACTCTCATTGGGTTCCAGCAACACTATTTCCATCTCTCTTCCCTTTAGAACTAGGGGTGCTAAAGGCTTTTTGCTACTGCAAGTCTCTAAGTGCCTCAGTATCCTTTCTTTGTTCCTGAAACTTGCCCAAAATGCTATAAATAAATAGTCCTTGCATTAAACTCTCTTCATTTAAATCATGGAAGAGAATTCTGATTCTTATCCTGGCCATGAATAATAGATGCAAACAATAGGAACTGAATAAAGATGGTTCAGACAACAAATGTGAAAAATTAATAACCAGACTTCCAATATCTTCTTCTAAGTATTTGAGAGAATTGTTGAATAGTATAATTGTCCCTCCATCACTACACTGAATTTCCAGATTGATAGAGATCATATATATATATATATATATATATATACACACATATTGATATATATATGAGCTGGTTGTCTCCACAACCATAGCTCATTATTCTTTCAAAAATATCCTTTTCCACAAAAATATGAGTGATTCCTTCAAAAGCTTGTTCAAATAAACATATACATTGTTATATTTCTGATTTACCTAAAAACAATCTTAGTTTTCCACCATTCTTATTAAAAATGATCACCTCCTTCTTTTCAAAGTGTTTATACTAAATATACTAAGTAGTTCTGTTGCTTTGATAGCTTTACCAGAGCTTGAAATTGTCTATACCTTCTTGTCTACCCACTTGTCTATACCTTCCAGAACTTCCTTTCTTCCCCCTTATTTTTGAAAAGAATTTTTACCTATTTCTAGCTTTTGAGTACCAAGCCTGCATACCATGACTTCTCGAAGTCGACTAGTGGTGATGACGATAATTACATCTGTAAATTCCCTGATTATCCTAAATGATATAGATCTCACTTTATGGTCCTGAATACCATTTAAAAGACCAATAATAAGAGCTATAATTTACTGAGTAACAAATAAGCATCTCAGTGTTTCACTGTGACCTGTTTACCTACGCTCTGTTTCAACTGCTGTTTCTTCTACACATTACAGTATTTAATTTTAAAAAAGGCAATTTATTTTAATATATTATTTTTCCCCAAAAAGAACTTTTTCTTTTAAATGTAGACAAGTTTGCTCCTTTTCTCTAGGTAAATTTTTTGCAAGCCTCATCTCATTTTGGCCCAGTTCTAAAACAATTATTACACTATTGTTACACTTTTTATCCTTTTTCTTTTCCTTTTTTCGAATTATCAGTTATGTTCTCCTACCTTCCACATCTGTTCTTGTTCTTTTAAGTCAATATCCTCTGCATTCCCTGTGCTCTATTGAGAGTTGGCATCATTTTCTCTTAACTGGATTATCTGAAAACTCAGAACAATACTTTGTTTTACTTTCCATCTCTCTTGATTTATACTGTCATTTAGAGTTTCTGTCACATCCTCCAACCGGACTCCAAGACTGTGATAACAAGAACTGAATCTTACATTTCTTTTTTCCAAAGAATCCTTAGCACAGAATCTTACACAAAAATACTTAACATGTATTTACCAGGTACTTGTAATGTACTGTGAGAAAAAAAGGAATAATTATAAGCCAAAGAGCCTACTCTTTAAAAAGCTTCTGACCTGCAAATGTATACTGATAAACCACATTAACAAAATGAAGGATAAAAATCATACAATCATCTCAAAAGATACAGAAAAAGCACGTGATAAAATTTAACATCCATTTATGATAAAAATTCAACAAAGTGGGTATAGAGGGAACATACCTCAACATAATAAAGGCCGTAACAAAGCCATAGCTAACATATACAGTGGTGAAAAACTGAAAGCTTTTCCTCTAAGATCAAGAACAACACAAGGTTGCCCTTATTCAACACAGTATTGAGAGTCTTAGCCATAGCAATCAGACAAAAAGAGGTAAAAGTCTTCCAAATTGAAAAGGAAGAAGTAAAACTATCACTGTTTGTAGATGACAGGATACTATATATAGAGAACCCTAAAGATGCCAAAAAAAAAAAACTATTAGAACTAATAAATGAACTCATTAAAGTTGCAGGATACAAAAATCAACATACAGAAATCTGTTGTGTTTCTATATACTAATAATGAGCTATCAGAGAAATTAAGAAGATAATTTCACTTACAATTACTACAAAAAAAATACGTAGGAATAAATTTAACCAAAGAAATGAAAGAACTATACTTTGAAAAGTATAAGACACTGATCAAAGAAATTGAAGACAATACCATGCTCATGGGTTGGAAGAATTAATATTGTTAAAATTTCCATACTATCCAAAGCAATCTACAGGTTCAGGGCAAGCCCTATCAAAATACCAATGGCATTCTCCACAGAACTGGAACAAACAATCCTAAAATTTGTATGGAACCACAAAAGACCTTGAATAGGCAATTCAATCTTAAGAAAGAAGAACAAAGCTGGAAGTATCATGCTCCATGGTTTCAAACTATGCTACAAAGCTATAGTAATCAAAATAGTATGGTACTGGCACAAAAACAGACATATATATCAATGGAAAAGAACAGAAAGCCCAGGAATAAACCCATGCTTATATGGTCAATTAATTTATGAAAAGGGGGCCAAGAATATATAGTGGGGAAAAGAGAGTCTGTTCAATAGATGGTGATGGGAAAACTGGACAGCTACATGCAAAAGAATGAAACTGGACAACTTTCTTATACCAAAAAAAGAAGTAAACTCAAAATGGATTAAAGACTTAAATGTAAGACCTGAAACCATAAACTCCTAAAAGAAAACAAAAGCAGTTGCTCTTTGATATCGGTCTTAGCAATATTTTGGGGGATGTCTCCTCAGGCAAGCGCAACGAAAGCAAAACTAAACAAATTGGACTACATCAAACTAAGAAGCTTCTGCACAGTTGAAAGCCATCAACAAAATGAAAAGGCAACCTACTGAATGGGACAAGTTATTTGCAAGTGATACATCTGATAAGGGTGTTAATATCCAAAATATATAAAGAACTCATACAACTCAATAAAATAACAATCACGAAAAAGAAAATAAACAAAAAAGAACAAACAATCCAATTAAAAAATGGGTAGAAGAACTGAATAGATAATTTTCCAAGGAAGACATACAGATGGCCAGAAGACAAATGAAAAGAATGCTCAACATCACTAATCACTATGGAAATGCAAATCAAAACCATAATACGATATCACCTCAAGCCTATCCAAATGGCTATTATCAAATGAACAACAAAAAACAAGTGTTGGTGAAAATGTGGAGAAAAGGGAACCCTTGTGCGCTGCTGATGGGAATGTAAATTGGTACAGTCACTATGGAAAACAGTATGAAAGTTTCTCAAAAAATTAAGTATAGAACTGCCATATGATCCAGCAATCCCTCTTCTGAGTATTTATTTGAAGAAGTGAAAACACTAATTTGAAAAGACGTATGCACCCTATGTTCACTGCAGCATTATTTACAACAGCCAAGATATGGAAGCAACCTAAGTGTCCATTGATAGATGAATAGACAAAGAGATGTTGTATATATGTATACAATTGAATATTACTCAGCCGTAAAAAAGAATAAAATCTTGCCACCTGCAACCACATGGATGGACCCAAAGGATATTATGCTAAGTGAAATAAATCAAACAGAAAAAGACAAATACTTTATGATTTCATTTATTTCTAGGATCTAAAAAAACAGAACAAATGAACAAACAAAACAGAAGCAAAATTCATAGATACAAACTGGTAGTTTGGCGGAGGGAGGCAGAAATAGGTTGGGAGGATTAAGAAGTGCAAACTTCCAGTTATAAAACAACTAAGTCACAGGTATGTAATGTACAGTGTAGAGAATATAGTCAATAATATTGCAGTAACTTTATAATGGTGACAGATGGTTACTAGACTTATCATGGTGATCAATTCATAATGTATATAAATGTCAAATCACTATGTCATACACCTGAAACTAATATAATATAGTATATCAACTATATTTCCATTAAAAAAAGAGAAAAAGAAAGAGCTTCTGGACAGGGGCACGGTATATATATTCATAAATAATCTAAGGACATAAGAAACTACAATTGTAAATATAAACTGAATATGAAAATGGTCAATCTCAAAGTACTAAAGGGTAAAGTTAGTACACTTTGGTAGTAATGGTTGATAACATCTTAGGGTAGGCTGGACAGTGGCAGGGTTCTACAGAGGCGCAGGCTAAAAAGGGAGTAGTAGAGAGAGTAGGCCAAATGAAGACAACTTTCTTAAATTTGCTTGTCTATCTGTGGTTAATGGTTGAAAAATTCAACTTGCTAAAATAGAAGCAGGCAAGGCCCATACACTTGGATCCACCCTGCTTGCTAGTGCTGTATAACTACATGTGTTGGACACTTAGAAAAAGTTAAGACCCTCTTCTATAGAAAGCAGCCATACAGATTAAGGTAAAGATACAATATTGCACATTATTATATGCCCTGCTTAATAAAGCAGAGGTTAAGTGTGGTGCTGCAGCTTACATCCTTTTCAAACAGGACACAAAATTACAAACACAAAATTAGGTGGAAAAACAATTTTTTTATTTAGAATGAGAAAAAAAATCTCAACAACTGGTTGGAGCCATAGAGTTCTAGATTCCTTTCTTCTGAGGTAGCTTTAGGCAATTCACCAGAAACGCCAACTTAGAAATGCTTCTGGCTACAACCTGTCATTCCCTTTCCACCTAGAACCTGTACAACTCCCAGTAACTTACAACATTTTACAGAGGCCTAAGCCAACAACACAGCTAAATTTAAATTAAAGTTAAATTTCATTAACTTCACCTAAAATCCGCCTCTGACTACGGAGGCTCATTAAAACAGTGATTCTCAGTTGAGGCTGGGACACTGAGAATCTGGGGAAAGAGAAACCACATGACAAATTTAAACCATCCCAGATGATTCTGATATGCAATTGCCACTCCCTACATTCTCCCCGTACCCCCTGCCCCCAAAGATTCACAGTGCAGAGTCCCATACACTAATACCATAGCCTAATGGTATCTTAGAAGGCAATATAAACAAGAACTGGCCAATTGTCCTTGATCTGAACATAAAATATGTGTGGAACATAAAAGTGTAAACAATTCCATTATTTTAGAATTTAAACACATTGAAAGGTCAAGTGACTTCATCAAGGGTACAAAACTGATACTCTCTCTGAACCTCCCAAATACAACTGTTCCTACCATTTCATTTAATCCTGAAGGAAAAAAAAGGGGAGTTTTACATATTCCTCTTTGGGGTCAGAGTATGCTTGTTCACTTTCTAACTTCTTTCCCAGAATAAAGCAGCGGTGAAGTTTGTTGGCTTTTCTTAACAGCTCAAGGTAACATTTACCTACTGTACAGGCTTCTTAGTAATTAATACAATGTTCCCATCTCAAGTCTTCTGCCAACAGCAACGAGAGAAGATGCAGTGGCATTGAACGGCCCCGCAAGAATGGTATTTTTCTTCCCCCCCCCCAAAAAAAATATTACAACCACCAGCCTACACGCACAAGTCGGCCAGTAACCCTTGTCAATTTCTCTCCAACTATCCTACAAGTTCAGAGGGCCCTTTGGTCCTAGATTTCCCCGGGTAACCTTTAAAAACGAAAGCGCCGTCTGTGGGTTGGGTAGCAGGAGCTGACTATCTGAAAAATCCTGAGCTCCGCAGCGCAGGAGCTTCCCCGTTGGACACAAGAACCGTTTTCTCCTGAAGAGGGATTCCCTCACGCCTCTTCCCACTAGACTTGAGACTCACCTCCGGCGCCACCCAAGTCTCCAATCCACAACCAGCAACAACACTAAATCAAGAATAATTTCTCTAGACTCGGATGATTTCGCTCCCAGAGTTCAGGGCTCGCTGCGCCTGAAAAGAAGCTGCCAGGGGCGGGGGCAATTTTGGGCCACCGCCTCCCGGGTTCGGGCACTGTCACTGGAAATGTCCGCGTCAAAGAAGGGAAGAGGAGAAAAGGGGGAAACAGCACAACTTTGCAGACTCCACGAAGCCAAGGCCCTGCCAAACATAAGGTCAAAGTGCAGACGAGGGAGCGGCTGCTATTCGGGACCCGCCGGGACGCAGCCCCGGAGCCGGCGAGCCGCCAGGCGGGGTCGGGCAGTTGGGGGAGACCCACCCTGCCCCGGCTCCGAGTCTCCAGCGGGGCCGAGCGAGCGCGCTGGGGCGGCCGCCGCACGGCGGGGCCAACTCCGTGAGTTGACTTGGAACTTTCCCGGGACGAGCCGCCGCGCCGCCCTCACCTTACTGAACACCTCCAGGTCGTCCTCGTCTTCGTCCAGATCCAGCACCTCGGCCTGCAGGAGGGCGGAGGAGCCGCTGCTGCCGGGGAGGGGGGCATCGCCCCCCGGGCTCTCCCCGCCGCCGCCCCCAGCCGGGAGGCCCGAGGAGCGCGCCTGAGGTGCCCGGCACTCGCCCTCCATCCCGAGAGTGCGCGCCCCGCCGGCCGCCGCCGCCAGCCCGGCTCCCCCGAGCGTGCCCATTGGCTCCCGCGCATCCTGCGCCTCCCCGGCCAGCCCCGCTCCAGCCCCACGTCCGCTGCGCAGACGCGGAACTGCCAGGGCGAACACGGGGCCCAGGCTCATCCCCACTTGGCTTGGGGCCTGCAGGAGGCGAAGGGGTGGGACTCTCGGACTCTGGCTAGGGTGGGGCCAGGGACGCTGTCCCCTGAAGGTAGGAAGGGGGCGTCCTCGTGCGGACCTGGCTGCGGGGCTACCCTACGACAGCTTCCACGGGGGCGGGGGTCTGGGCAGAAGCGACGGAGCGAACCGTGAACTTCAGAGCATCCACAGCGGGGCTGGAAAGCAGCCGACCTATCTCGCCAAGAGAAAAAGCCAATACTGTATTTCCTGCATTTTAATGGTTGCCTTTTTTTCTTGGTTGTGGATTTCGAGTCCGTCTTTTACTAAGGCTAATGCAAAACCTCCTCTGATTTGTAATTGATTTTTGACCCAGTGACCGGACTGTGTGGTCATTTCACTGTTAAGCCAGGGAAGTTGGATTTAAAAACGATTTTCAGCCCCTTTCAAATGTATCTTTATTCCTGGAGGTCATCCTGAAGTTAATGAGCAAGAATGTTACTAAGAGTCGAGGACAGCGAGCAGGACTGGACATTGACACCAAGAAATAATCTGCAGTCTTTATAATGCCAATGCAAAACTGTAATTATTTAGTTGTTCACTGCTTATTATTAAAAAAAAAACAACTAACTTCCAAAAATAATGGATAATTGAATGCAAATTGATATATTTGGAACTATCTTCAGGTTTTATTACTTACTCGCCTCAGCCCCAGCTCTTTTCTCCCATCAGCCAGGAAAGAACATCTAAGAACTTTGCACATAGAGAAGAGGCTAGACTTGATTTCCAAAACCTCTCTTGGCAAAGTGTTTAGCCTGATGTTTAAAACTATTAACTTTGGGGGAAAAAAACGTATGTAAGAGAATTTCTCTTTCCAGTTAGAGGACAAGGCCTTAATAATATGTTCCCTCTTAACCGTTCATACTGGTTTCAGTTCATGAACACACTTATTCAGTCAAGCTGGTCTCTCTAAGGGGTGAATATCCAGGCTCCTTCCTATGCTTTATAGTTCCTGTACCCAAAATGCCATCTCCTGCCTGTCCTGCAGGAATTAACTATAATCCCATGTCTTTCAGGAAGACTTTCTGATTGACACAGTCTGTTCCCAATTTAGCATTTAATTTTATTTCATGCTGTAGGTTGTATTTATTTCATGTAAATGCCTTACATTCCTTAGTAAATTATAACATTTTAAGCTTACGGATCACATTATTTATTAATAAACCACAGTAGTAGATGTACTCACTTAAAAAGGCTCTCTGCTAGGGTATACAAAAAATACAAGTTATTAAAAGGCTATTTTTTCTCTCTAAGCTCATTCTGGCTAGTCAGGAAGATTCAAGTTTTTCGAATTGCCATCTGAACCAGGAAATTCCGAAGGATACTGTGACACACAGAATTGCCAGAAAGCATAGAGACAGGCTCAGAAAATGGGCAGAACAAACCAAGACTACAGAGCTTGTATCATAGCCACACCCACGCCACAGAACTAATAGCGCAGACATTGCTGCCACCATTACTGAGCACCAGATGCCACACCCCTTCCACATACTGCCATTGACAGTGATGTCACTGGACTCCAGGTGCTGACACCAACATCAGTACCACAGCTGCCTCTGAGAACTGCCTTTGCTATTACTACCACAAAAGAACCCACAGTCCTGTTTCTCTGTTTTAATTATTCTAGTTTCAAAACCCTGAAGGGTAGATCTGCTTGACCCACCTGGCTAAGTCCCACAGAGATTTTGAAGGCAAATTAGATTTCTAAGCATAGAAAGGCCATATTGATACCGGTCAGCCAAAAAAAAAGGAAAAAAAGAAAAACCTTACTATTATTCATTCCTTTGGCCGCCCAACATTAAAATCACATTTGTTCACATGCTTTTTTTTTCCCCATTCCTGCTAAATATAGTTCAGCTATGCCTCAAACACCTGGGAATATAGTCCTATAGTCCTCAGCTCCCCAAAGGAAGAAAATCCAAACATACTCATTATTGGTGCAGCTCCAAGTCTAATATGTCTATTCCTCCTGTAGTTCTGCTGCACTTAATGCTGTAAGTGCTCTCTTACAGTCCCAGATTCCCATTAAATGGGATCATCACTGGCTTCTTTAATGGAAGCGTTCTTATTTGGGTGCTATATTCTCTCAATCGTCGTAGTCCAAAACTTTAAGTACAGGTATAATATTAAGAGAAGCCCTACCCAGTCCTGTCCCTTGGTTTTTGGACTCTTATTCTGATTAATATCATATATTAATTTTTGGTTCTGAGCATATACATCTTGTCAAAAAGCTCCCTCTCTCCCACACTTTCCAGGTAGGATCTCCTGAGACCATAACAGTGTTTAATGTGCCAGTCAACTATCCATAAAGTCAGCTGTTTCTGGTAATGGGACTCATGATAAGACAAGTCACCCCATGGGCATTGCCCAATGGCTTTATTTCCTTTGCTGGAGGTGATTTAATTGATTAGAAAAAAAAAGTTATGTGCGAAATCTGATGGGAAATAAACCAGTCAGTAAGTTCATGGATGATGTGCTGGCAGAAACTTGTTGAGCAGGAAAAGCAAACCCAGTGTATCTTTTCCATTAAGGACAAATCATGACATCCTCCAGATTATGTGGCTGCAGAAGGACCAGGAGTAGTTGTGGCAAGCTGAGGTTTAATAACTTACCCAAGGTAAGTAGTAAGGGGTAAGTAATTTAAGGCTCTCTGAAAGAAAGTGTTATAGATGTTGCCTTAAAAAAATAGGAGAGGGCTTCCCTGGTGGCGCAGTGGTTGAGAGTCCGCCTGCCGATGCAGGGGACACAGGTTTGTGCCCCGGTCCGGGAAGATCCCACATGCCGCGGAGCATCCCAAAATCCTAACCATGGTTCAGGAAGTCACAATTCAAAAAAATACAAGTGACCCTGGTTGAACGATATATCCCTGGGACATCTGGCACAAGCAAATACAAAATCTCTTCAACCCACTTCTAGCAGAGCCACTACGGACAGAGCTATACTGCAGATTAGATCACAATCCAAATGAAAAACATTGAAGGAAATGATCTACCACGTGCCAGAATTACTATACAAAACTGTTAAAAGGATTATAGCCTCAAAGAACTTTAAACAATATGCCAAAAGTATAAATTATTTAATAAATAAAAAGAATAAACATAACTATAAGATGCTACCAAAAAAAGAACCAAAAATCCAAAAATGAAAAAGCACAATCATTGTGCTGATGGTTGATTTTTTTGCCTTTTCACTTCAAATTGGATCTTGTTGCCTGCTCTGTAATAGTTGTGCTGGGTCTTATAAATATTTCTCCTTTGCTACCCAGCATGATGTTAAGCCTTGTCAGTAGAAGGCCTGGAAGAACACTGGAGGAGGAAGGGTTTTCCTGTTTCGAATGTGCTCTCTTACTAGTGTCCTGCAGAAAGCTCTTTTCTTCTTCTTTGTTCAGCCCCTGCATAGTTTCTCTAGTGTAAGGTTCCAGCAGGGCACAACTTTTTATGATGTTTGAGCAAACTCATGCAGCTACGGAGGCATAGTCTAGAGACCCAGATATTGTGGGCCTGTCCCCGGCCCAGGTTGCTTCACCCCATATCCTCTCCTCGGTCCAGGACATGGACACACACCAGGGGCACTGGAGGTCAGCCATCCCCTAAACTTTGTCCTGAACAGCCAGCCCAGGGCTGACCCAATCTGAGCTGTTCATGGAAGTGCATTAACCTCCTGGAGAGGGGGACCTCTCCAGCTCCTGGTTCCAACAGTGTCCAGTAGCTTCTCCTGGTACCTAACAAGTTCTGAGGCTCAACACCTCCCAGAGGGTAGATTTCCAGCAGGTCCCACTATTGAGCTACTTCACTGACTTCTCCAACATTCAGGAGGCCAAGGTGGTATTCTTTCCAATGACATCTGCATCTCAGTCATAGAAGGAAGGCTTTTCCTTGGGTACTTATCTCAGCCCTAGGGGTAGTGACCACATCTTATATCTGCTATTCCTGGATTCTTTAGAATTCTTTTTAACTCTCACTAGCCAATTCCTCCTTACTCCAAGCCCCTGTTAATAAAGCTTTATATTAAACTTTCCCTGTTCAAAAGACTATGTGGTCCTATCTCCTGACTGGACCCCAAACAATACAGAATTGGTACCAGGAATGGTCCCAGGAAAAAAACCCTGCAAAAATGGCATTCTGGAACTCTCCTTAGAACCAGTTGACTGAGGAAGAAAAATCCTGAGCCTGGTTTACAGAGTGGTCTTCATGATATGTTAGTATTGCTTGAAAGTAGCAGCTGCAGCTCTATAGCCCCCCCTCACTCAAGGGTAAACCTGAGGACAGTGGTAAAAGAAAATCTTCCTAGTGATCAGAACTTCAAGTGTGACATTTAGTCATCTACTATCTCTGGAGTGAGAAATGTCCAGAAATATAGGTCTATATTAACTTATGGGTAGTTGCAAATGGTTTGGTTGGAATAGTGAAGGATTTGAAAGGATCCATATTAAAAAAGCTGATGAAAAGGGAGCTTAAGGAAGAAGTATGTGGATGGACTTTTCAGAATGGGCACAGACTGTGGAGATATTAGTGAATGCTAAATGTCTACCAGAGGACCATTACTGCAGAGGAGGTTCTTAATGATCAGGTGAATAAAACTACCAACTCTGGGGATGTCAGTCATCCTTTCTTCCTAGCCATCACATTCCTTGCTTACTGGGCCCATAAACTAAGTGACTATGGTAGCAGAGATGGAATCAATGCATGGGCTCAATAGTTTTACTAGGAAGCAGTTCTATGGAGCTCCTCATACTACCATTCTGGAAGTTGTCTCTAATGCTCACTTTCTATAAATAACAAATCGTCTAGAAAATTGCTCAGAGCTAGAGTAGTTTTTACTCCTTTTCATTATGATGCAGAATTTGGAAGATACAATTTTTGTAATGCAGTGTGATCCCAGGGAAAACTTTTATTTCTTTAATTTTTCTTAATTAAAATTGCATTTTTGTTTCAAAAAGAAACTTGTCTCACAATCTCCTTAGGATTGGAACTTAGTATCAACACTTTGACCTGGAGAAATATTTTAAATTATCTATGTTAGATACAGTTTATGGAAATTGAACAGTTCTTGTTTTAAAAATTAACTCTTTAAAATACCCGGGCTATAAATAACAATGATGCCAAATAAATACATAGAAGAGGGATAAATAAATAAGTGCATTAAAACTCCCACATTTAATATCTTTAGGAAAAAGAGAAAAAATTTGCAGTGAATTATTAATATACTTTGAGAACAGAGGCAACAGTGTTGAATATTTATAAGTATTAAACAGCAATTTTAACCTTGACCTTATCCTTTTAAAAATTGCAGTTATTATTATGAGACTGAATATTGCTCCAAACATGTTATGTAAATGTTTGATCTTATACAGTAGAATATTTTTTTAAAGATAAGAAGATGTTAATATGTAGATGTCTCAGATAAAAATGTTTCTCTCTTTTTTGAATGGTTGGATCAAAAGAGTGGTTTAATAGTGACAATACTGATGAACGATCTGACCACGCACTCTTTGAAGGTAGAAACCTTGGCATATAGTCTTTCATAAGAATCTAGAGAGTATTTGTTAGCTGTGTGAACTTGCATATCAAATGCCATTGAGGCATATGGCACTGGGATAATAGCATACTCCTCCCATTCTTGGTAATGCCATCTACTTACTTCTCTATCACTCCCCTAAATACATAACCTTTTTGGCTTTAGGTCCAGAGTCTTTCCTTACATTCAAAATCCTATAATCATCCTGATTGAATCTGTTCTTCATAATGACTCCCAAGTTCTTTATCTTCTTCAACACAAGGTTTTCTTGACCATTTCAACTCAGTCACTCATTTCTGTCAGAAAAAAATATATATATATGGATTTTAAGTATATAAAAAACACTCAAACGCAATAATAAATATAGATAAAATCCTCAAGTTCTAATTTCTATCTATGTAATTGTCTAAGATCTCAAAGTTTTTAAAATTTTTCAAAATTTGTTTCTTAGAGAATTTGATATATTTAGTTCAATTTGATAATAATTAGAAAAAAGCAATTCCTAAGTAATTAGCAAATAAAAATTTTACATACTTAGTATGGGCTGAATTGTGTCCCCCCCCAAATCCATACATTGAATAAGGAAATGACAAAATTAAGTATGATATATTCATGAAATGAAATGATGTGTGCTAGTTAAAGGAATGAACAGTGTCTCCATATATCAACAAAGTCAAATATGATTGTTAGATAAAGTAACAAATGAAAAAAGAAAGTAGCAGACTATGGATAAACAACAAATGTATACCTATATCTATATACACTTACACAAATCAATAATGTGTTTTCTGTGGTATGTATGTTTGTACATGAAATAGACATCAAACTATTATCATGGTTTACCTTTGCAGAGAGGGAGAGAATATGGGTGGCCCAAAGCAACTTTAGCTTTTACTCAAGTGCATCTAAGAATTTTGGCTTTTCTCTAAAATTTAAAGGAGAATGCATTCATGTTTTCATGCTTTATAAGGAATTAATTTTTTTCAAAACAAAACATTTTATTGAAGTATGCTTGATTTACAATTTTGTGTTAGTTTCAGGTATACAGCAAAGTGATTTGGTCATACATATATATGTGTGTATGTATATATATATGTGTGTGTATATATATATATATATATATATACACACACACACACACACACACATATCCTTTTACAGATTCTTTTCCATTATAGGTTATTACAAGATATTGACTGTAGCTCCCTGTGCTATACAGTAGGTCCTTGTTGGTTATCTATTTTGTATATAGTAGCGTGTATCTGTTAATCCCAAACTCCTAATTTATCACTCCACCACTTTCCCCTTAAAGAATTAATTTTTTAATAAGCTGCTCTGCCACCAAAACACTAATTAAAACATTGTGCTTCCTGAGCACAATCTTCTATTATTCTAGCTTATTCTTTCAACTATTCCATGGCCATTCTTTTTTTTTTTTTTTTTTTTTTTCGGTGCGTGGGCCTCTCACTGTTGTGGCCTCTCCCGTTGCAGAGCACAGGCTCCGGACATGCAGGCTCAGCGGCCATGGCTCACGGGCCCAGCCGCTCCGCGGCATGTGAGATCTTCCAGGACCGGGGCACAAACCCGCATCGGCAGGCGGACTCAATCACTGCGCCACCAGGGAAGCCCCATGACCATTCTCGTGTCTCACTCAGCCATCAGGTTAGTGCTCTCTTTACTTCTCTCTAATACAGCACCATTCAGCTTAGATTTCCTGGTCCTTCATTTCAGTCATTCTAGTAATCAGTCCTCTCACCCCTTTTTTCTTCTTTTGCATGTGCGTCTAATGCCCTCAATGTGGACAGTTACAACTGTTTATTTTCTCAGTATTCACACCTGAGTACTGATTGCTGTTGGAAGACAGAATTACTGAACATGACAAACTGTTCTCAGTAACTTCATAATCACTCACCTCAACTTGGTCCTCACCTCACAGTTATTCTACTGTGTTTCTTTATTTTTTTAGTTTATTTTTAAATTTTTTATTTTATATTGGAGTGTAGTTGATTAACAATGTTGTGTTAGTTTCAGGTGTACAGCAAAGTGATTCAGTTATACATATACAGGTATCTATTCTTTTTCAAATTCTTTTCCCATTTACTTTATTATAGGGTATTGAGCAGAGTTCCCTGTGCTATACAGTAGATCCTTGTTAGTTATGTATTTTAGATATAGCAGTTTGTACATGTCAATCCCAAACTCCCAATCTATTCCTCCCCCGCACCCTTCCCTCCTGGTAACTATAAGTTTGTTCTCTAAGTCTGTAAGTCTGTTTCTGTTTTGTAAATAAGTTTGTTTGTATCAGTTTTTTAGATTCCACATATAAGCTATATCATATGATGTTTGTCTTTCTCTGTCTGACTTACTTCACGTAGTATGATAATCTCCAGGTCCCTCCATGTTGCTGCAGATGGCAGTATTTCATTCTTTTTAATGGCTGAGTAATATTCCATTGCATATATGTACCACATCTTTTTTATCCATTCTTCTGTCAATGGACATTTAGGTTGCATTCATGTCTAGGCTATAGTCTGCAGTGCTGCAGTGAACATTGGGGTACATGTATCCTTTCGAACGACGTTTTTATCCGGATATATGCCCAGGAGTGGGATTACTGGATCATATGGTAGTTCTATTTTTAGTTTCTTAAGGAACCTCCATACTGTTCTCCATAGTGGCCCACCAACAGTTTTACTGTGTTTCTTTATTCAGCTTTTATCCCTACTCACTGCAATGGCTATTTCAAAAGTCAGATGTAACTCAAAAGTTCAGAGAAGACTCTGAACCTAGCTGGCATAAACTCCCTCCTCACATTCAGCAGGTGACTTAATCTCCTATTTTATAAAGCAAATGGAAGCTTCCAGGTGTCAGATATATAGACCCACACTTCTGTTTCCATGCAATTCTCCTTCCATTTGTAACGGAATACTTATCCCACTTCTGAAGACAGGGAAGTTGTCAATTCTGAATATGAACTCTGGAAATGTTGGGCCCATTTTGGAACTGCAGGAGGATTAATCCTGAAAACAAAACCAACACTCTGAAGTCAACAAACAGAAATGGGAAAATACTTAAACCCTCATTGACAGTATTAAGTATTTTACAAGCAAATTTCAAAGTGTCCTTATGAGAGATTCCATGGCTGTACATGCAGATTGAAATGATAAATATCTTCATCGTTTAAGTTACTTGATTCATCCTTTTCTTTTCTTGTTATTTACATTTCAAAACCCTCTATATTTTGAAAAAATTCTTAGTTCAGGAAGACTTGAAAATGGCTACATGGGGATTCTACTCAGTATATCCTTTCACTCTGATATGCAGCCCTTTGGGAATCCAGTTTATTGTGGAAGGTGGGATGGGTGCTCCTCTTAGACCCCCATATTATGTAGGGCATGGGATTTCTTATCTACTCCTATACGACTGGAAAGACTAAAATTCTATTTTTCTGGATTGCTAAATGCCTTCAGGACAAAAGCTCATTTCATATGTTTTGAATACTTAATTCGGTATTTTTTTTCTGATAGAGAGGTTAATCTTAAATACCTAATATACTCTTACTGCATATAGATGCTACCATAGCTTTTAAAACTTGAATCCGCTTTTCTGAGGTATAATTTACATTCAAGAAATTTCACCAAATTTGAATATACAATTTGATGAGTTTTGACAATATATACAATTGTGTAACCACAACCAAAATTATGATATAGAGTATTCCTATCAGTCAAAATAGTTCATTGGTAGCCATTTGTCATATGTAAAACCTGGATTCACAAAATTTGACTTAAAACCTTAATACATTTTTCATATTTACATATTCTTTAAATGTATTATATTTGTGAATAATTTTAAACAAATATTACTTCTTTTTTCCCTCTTCTGTGTACTTTACAAAGTTGTAGTAATTTTGTGATTGTTTAAGTGAGGGAATGAAAAGGGATTGTGTACAGAGGAGCACATTGAATTGACTATAAAGTTGAGTCCTTTAGATGAATGCACAAGCAAATGGGTGTTAACTGGAAGAGAAGCTGCATGTAAAGAGAGGAAGAGGACTAACAGTATTGAAAGTATACTATGGTAGACACTGCATATATCATCCCTTTCTGTACTCACAAATAACCCATAAGTTAGATAGTTTTAAATCAGTATACCAATTAATATAGAGGGGTTCCCCCAAGCCTTAGTATTATAAGTGGTAAAACTGAAGTATGAATCCAGCTATAATTACACAATGTCTTCCCTTTATTATTTCACGTGACCTTCCAGCGTATTTGAAATTAAAAAGACAGTAAGTTCTTTAAAGATAGAAACTCTGCCCAAGGTACCATTTGTTGTTTGCATGTGTGTATGTGTGTATGTATGTATGTATGCTTATATATTTCCATTCATTCATTCCATAAGCATGTGTTCAGTGTATACTACGAGCCATACAATATACTTGATTTTCGGGATACAAAGGTGAACAAAACTGACAGGAAGCCTGCCCTTGAGGAGTTTACAGTCTAGACAGGGTTGCAGAAGAGTAAGCAGACAATGGCAATATAATGTGATCAGGATTGCGGAGCATAGGTAGAGGATACTCAGGGAACACATAGAGGAGGCGCCCATCTCACATATGGTAGTTCTGAGAAGGCTTCTTGGAGAAAGTAATGTCTAAGCTAAAACTTATGTAGAAGACAGGTTATCTAGGTGAGGTAAGTGAAGTGTAGAGGTGAGGAATGAGTTCTAGGAAGAGGAGATTGAATTTGTAAGGGCATGGAAATAAAGAGCAGCATTCTCCAGGAATTTGGGGGGGAAGAGATGATGAGAGAAAAAGCTAAAAAAGCAGGTTAGTCAAGTTGGGATTATGACAACAGATGCCACTTCCGTGAGTGTGTCTTTGGATATTCTGAGTCTGTTAAATTATGTTTGGGTGCATATTGTCTATAGTGGTTGCATAGTGTCTAGAGTAGCCTTAACAAGTAAGGAGTTACTGTTATTAATAATAATATTTTTAGACAATAAGTTCAAAGAAACACTCCAAATTTTAGGTCGCTGGTCAAGGTCAGATGATTCTTCTAGCTATCTGCTTGGCAGTCCTTAGCATGTAGCTTCTGCTTTCATGGTTTCATAATGGCAACTTTATTTCTATGTATTGAGTCTACATTCCAGTTAGGGAGAAGTGGGAAAGACAAAGGGTAAAATGTGAATATTGTCAGTCTATATTTTTTTATTTTAATCAGGAGAAGACATAGTGTTTTGGAAGCCCCAGTGAGCAGCCATCAACTTACATCTCATTGGCTAGATCTGTGTCACAGGGTCATCCCTAGCTGCAGAATAGTCCAGGAATTTGAGGTTTTTAATCAGGAAAAATCTGGATTGGTTGGGAAAATAGTGAATGAACAACTAGGGGTGTTCCCCATACTCACCATATGAACTCTTGAGTAAACGATTATTGAAAATTTCTTCAGAGATCACTGTAAAAATGTTAGTTTTAGGAAAATATGGGAAATGTGATATCCAGAGAAAGGATGGAGTAGATCTTACTCATGGTTACTGTTGGGTATTTGGGGGCTCCCTTGGCATAGACTATGGGGATGAGGTGTCATAACAAACTAACCCCAAGATCACTTGTATTACTGGATGGTAAGAAATAATCACCCATAAAAAGCAATTCAACCCAAAAGATGGATTTTCTAGTTGACTCAAGTTTCAGATTCCTGGTAGAGCATGTCTGGTCCATCATGTGCCACATTTTACAGGTCGCATAGGGAACCTGTAATAGTACTAGTGTGACGAGGAATAAGGATGGGGACAGATCATTCATTAATTCACTAAATATTTACTAAGTGGATGACGGGATCATGGCTGGTAGGCAGGATCATGGCTGTGGGCAGGAATGGACTATTCTCTATGGTCATTCTTCCCTTTGGTTTTACTCCTAACCATTGCAGTGTTTTGTTTGTTTTGCTTTAAAAGATAATGTTTGGTTCATTTTGTTAGTATCTGTGATCTCTACTGCAATTTTATTCAACTTTTTTATCCTACAAGTTCCCATCTCTGTTTCTTTCTTGAAAGGTCCTTTTTGCTTGGATTGTAAGGCACTTCTTCCTCAGCTCGTTCTTAAGTGTCAGTGCTCCTCAGAATTTTGTCTTTTACTCTCTTCTCTCTTTACATACTCTTCCTAGGTCACATTATGCATTCAAAGTGCTTCAGTTGCTTCTTCTATATGCCAGGAATTGTTAAACTTTATACTTTCAGATTTCTTTCTTTTAAGCTTCAGATTAATAAATCTAATTGCCTGTAGGACACCTTGTTGGTTTAAAACCTTGAAACCTTCCTGGGTGAAATCTGAAATGGACCCCAAATGCAGAGGGTAAGGAGAGACCCAAGAAAGAGGCAGACCACTCCAGTTTGGTAGGTGGCAGGTTTAATAAGCAAGGGAACTTATATAGGAGGTTTGTCTTGGGTGGCTGCAAGATGAGTAGATCTCTGCACCCACCCACCACAATCTTAAAAGTGTATATAGAGGCCTTAACTGGGTTCAGTCACATGTACTATCCAGATGTTCTCAACAACATGGTGCTCTCTCAAGGCTACATCCTTACAAACAGCTCCCACTGTGGTAATGGTGGGCAGAATGTACATTCCAAGGACAGGAGAAGGGGAGAGGAGTCTCTGATTGTCCAGGTCCAGTTCTGGTGTCAGCGGGAAGTCACGTCCTCTTGATGACCTCCTCCAATACATCTCCTGTTTCAGAATCCTCAAAGTTAACATTTCTAAAGTTGAATTCAGAGATACTTGCTGATCTGTGGTCAAAGCATTCTCATTGTTGCAAAAGCCCCTTCCCTTTATTGTAATAGTCATTTCCCCCACCTTGTAATAATCCTTTTGAATAAAATCTCTCTTTACTAAATCCAGACTTGTTTCTCATTTGACAATTAATGGTGCTGTGCTTCGGATGGAGTGCTGACTGCCCCTCGGGCCCCACTGTCTTCACCGAGGTATTCATAGTGGCTTCTCAGACCCTCTGTGTCCTTTTCTAGTTGGAAAAATCAGGATTCATGGTGATGAATCACAACTCCTAATCTAATCCAGTTGTCAGGACATTTGTCTGCTGTAGCATGGTAGCAAAGAGTTACTTTTACGTATTTTTTCTGGCAAAGAGATTTTTGTTCACCCCTTTTAGGGGGTGTCTTCTATTTTCCCTTGGATTCTCTAAACTGGGATTGGATGTGGGAATTCCCTCAGTTCTCAGAACCATGGAGATTGTGTGTGTGTGTGTGTGTGTGTGTGTGTGTGTGTGTTTGGGGGGGGAGGTGTTCCCTCAAACTCTGGTCCTGGCTTAACTGTCTGTTAATCCCATGTGTAACTCTCATTCTATAAGGCTTATTCTTTCCTCTTATTCTCTGTTGACAACATGAGACTCCATGCTTTCCATTCTGGCACGGAGTCAGTTTAATATCTTCAGAAGTAGCCACATTTCTCAAAAGGCAATTTAGAACTTCAATTGCCTTTGGGGGGAACTTGGCAACTCCTCAAACTGGCTTATCTAAGCCATCATCCCTGTTCCTCATTCCTCCTTTTTACCACCTTAGACTTTGAATATTCCTGATTTTCCCAGAAATTAATGAAACTGAACTTATTCTGAAAAAACTTTATTTCAACAGTAATTATTTTTTATATGTAGTGTGTCAACTTGAAGGTAGTTTCTAATGTCTTTTGGTAACTTAAAACCCTAGATTTATGCTAAATTAATTATGCAAAATATTGTGGTTGTGTTTCTGTTAAGGAAAAAGAAGAGTAATTTTGTCCTAAAGTAAAATGATTGGTTGTTTCAGAATGAGAAATAAGAAAGTATAGGACAAAGTCTGAATGAATATGGAAAGTTGTAGAAGGTTTATGGGAAAGGAATTTTATTTCTTGTGGTAAAATCCTGGCTAAGATTTATGGGCTTATTTATAAGATTTTAAAAAGAAACTTTAGTATCAGTTATTAAACTGATATAAAGCTAGATTTGGTTTTCTCTCTGTTAAAAAGACAAAATTTTCTTAGATGATTGTTCTGCTCTTAATAAGAGGTTATAAATGTCTTTTCTTTACCTTCTAAGTATCTGCCCAGAAATATTGTGTCTTACTAAAATAATTTCCTGTGCTTTATGTTAACTTTAAATTTTAGTTCACTATTTTTCCCTGCTCTATTTTTCTCCAGTTACCTTATCACAGCCAACGGCATGACCATCAAACTAGTTACCCAAGTCAGAAATCCAGATGTAATGCCCTTTCTTTCCTCCCATCCCACCATCTGATATATCAAAAGATTTGATTGATTCTACCCTTAAATATATTTGGAGTCTGTCCCAAAATACACATTTTAGCATGGTCAGCAATTCTCTCCCTGCAGTGAAGCAACAGAAGATTCCAAATTATAATAAGATGCAACTGTTTTGACTTACCATAAGATATCACTCTCACAGCAATGAAAGACTATTCAGTGTGCAGTCTGTCTATGTTGGCAGAACAATATGGGTATCAGAAAGTGAGTTTTGAAGTTGAAGTTGGATTAAAGGAAGTTAGGGATAATTTGTTTAATGGCATTAGGCTAAGTAAGACACTCTCACGTAACCAGCTAATGATAGGGTGATCTTTCCCATGCAACTGAAAGATTTGCAGTCATTGACTATAATTTCACACATTCATCTCAGCAAGGTTAGCTCACCGTTGAAATTTAACCTACTTGAAGTTCAGTGGCTGAGACTCTCTATTACCTAGGAAGTACTTGGGTAGTCATAGCTAATACTTGATTCTCTCGCTTAGATTTTTTTTTAATATAGTTGACCCATCTCTTCTGACCAACATGTAGCATTGCTGGCAAGGAGAATGTTTATAGTGATTTCAATTGAGCATGAATTGCAAAACGAACAGTTCAATTCTTAAAGAAAAATCTGTTTTCCTCATTTCCAAGAGATTAGAATTTTATAGTTTTTTCATTTTTAAAAGTTATTTTAAAAAGGTCCTTTTTAATCCAGACATTATGTTATTAGATACTAACACCTAATAAACTATGGTTACTTGTGACAGATTTGGGTTTTTTCATTTTTCCTATTTTTTAAATTAAAAATTCAAAAAGTTATATATTATGTAAGAACTAAAGTGAGACATTTTTATTTTCCAAAAATAAGTATTCAGCTAAATTAGGTGTCAAGTAATGACCCTTCTTGCTTTCCCATTCATCGAAGCAATTATTTCATGCCTTCCCTTTTCTTCTTAAATTTCTGATGCTGACAGCCCATCCTTTCCCTCAACAACAACAAAAAATGTACCTAGTAATTGGTATCATATTTCATTAAAAAAATTGAAACTATCTGATGGGAACATAACCATCTTCCACTAGCAGATGCGTTGATGTTACATCTCGTGAAGAAGGGGCCTTCCTCTTATGAAAGGCCAGTTCTTCTCACATGCTCCTGTTCCCAAGCCTTCTCATGGTCTGACTGGCTTTGATTTATCATTATATTAGTTTGCAAGGGCTGCCATAACAAATACCACAGACTAGGTGGCTTAAAGAATAGAAATTTATTTTCTCACAGTTCTGGAGGCTAAATGTCTGAGATAGGATGTGAGCAGGGTTGACTTCATCCTGAGACCTCTCTCTTTTTTTTATAGATGGTCATCTTCTCCCTTTGTCTTGCCCATCATTACATCCACATGGTCACACTGATGAGTTTTTTCCCCGTGATCCCTGTAAGTGGTCTTCTCTTTCCCTCAGAAGTAAGTGGAGAAGCATGTAGCCTGTGTTCTGCTTAACTGCATTTTGTCATAGAAGTGACACAATCCTGTGGAAACAATACCACGTGGAAGAAGGCAATGATGAGAGAATTTCTGAGAAACAGAACCAGAGTCCTGATAGAACCATACCTGAGGCTTTCTGTATTTCTGGACTTTTAATTCAAGAGGGTCAATAAATTCTTCATTGTTGGTTAGTTTGAGCTAAGTTTTCCCTTCTAACTGAAAGCATAACTGAATCAACAGACTGAATCAACACCATTCTTGCCTGGTCGTCTCATCCATCTCTCTCTTCATTTCTCATTCTCGGTCTCAGTCTTCTCCTCAAGCTGGTCATGAAATATGTTATTGTTAGTTCTCAAGGACATGGTTCTGGGCCTTGTTTCCTTCTTTACAAACACTCATGCAGAAGGGTGCAGACTGAGAAAGAGATTATGTGTGTAGTGGGCTCCAGTGGCAGTCTGGTGTGATGACAGGACAAAATAAAAAGAAGGGCTGTAGGGATCTCTCAGGGATAGGCTGTCTCTCAGGAATCAATAAAATTTTTGCTTGTGTGTGTTGAGGGAATAAAAAATGGAAAAATAGCTAAAGAACAAATGATTGAGTATAGCTAATTATTTAAAAGAATTTCCTTACTATAATTATATTGTTTATTGTATTGAATCAAAAGCAATTTCTATTCAAGTTCTGAATTCCAAATCTGGAGTTGAATCACCAAGGTGTTTTAGATTTTCACCTGTGCTTAATCTGTTTTCATGTGCACTTATGAGAAGTCTTAGAATTACTTAATTTAATTACTGATAATTAACAATTCTGAACAGAATTCTAATGTTCTAATATCAAAATTTTATCAAATTCAAATTTGGAAAGTTATTCAAGCATTGATTTTTTTCCCTTGGTAAGAAGGCAAATTTAAGACATAGAAATATTATTTTAGGTTTTGTTCAAGGTGATAACAAGGAAAAAGAACATTTCAAAATATCTCCATGGTAGCACTTGGTATGTTTTCAGTTGAAAATAAGAGAAAACCCAACAAATATTGATGAACAACAAAGGGGATTTATTAGCTCTCTTAACTGAAAAGAGTAGTAGTTCTTACTGTAGATGAAAGTTAACAATTCTTGCTTAATTAGTTTGATGGCCATGAAATACAGTGAGTCAAATATATGCCAATTTGTTAACTCTAAAATATGAACCATATTAAAATATTTCTGAGGAAGGCCCCCAAAATCTGCAGCTACAATGGCTATTTACCTTAAGTTAGCACTGCCTGCTGTGTTCCATAGAGCACTAGTTTCTTGCAAGGTCTTGAGGAAAAGAAATCCACAGTCAAATGCATCTTGGGATTATGGAGTGGTTAGCCACCTGGGCTTCAGAGGCAGAAATCTTGGTTTGGAACGCTGGCTCAGTCAGAGACATATTGCTCACCATCTCTAAGCTTCATTTTCCTCCTACACAAATAGAATGGATGTCGTGGAGATATAAGTATTACATGAGATAGTATACCACAGTATTTAGTACTTATGGAATGCAGACTCTGTACCAGGTGCTTCTCTGAGAACTTCATGCACATTCACTTGTTTAATTCTAGCAACAGCCCTAAGAGGTAGGTAATACTATTGTCTCCATTTTACAGATGAGGAAGTTGAGGAACATAAAGATTAAATTACTGCCTAAGATCACCTAGCTAGTAAGCAGCAGAGTCAGGATTCATTCTAGGGCAGTATGTATCTAAAACCCCTGCTCTTAACAAACATGCTATACTTCTCATTTGATGGTAAAGAAATGTATTTTATTATATTAAACCTAGAATTTTCCTCAACACATTTGGTCACTAAACAGTTTATTTGTAATGCTTGTTAACATACTTACTTTAGAAAATATTGCTGTTATAAATGCACTTGGAGAGGTGAATAAGCAAAGGAAAGTATCTCAGCAGTCAGGTCCCAGTGCTTTCAGGACAGAAAGCAGAGCCAGCCTCAGGGAAAGCTGTATCAAGGGTCCATAACCATCCAGGAGAGAACGGGAGTTTTATTAGCTCAATAGCTCTGACCACTAACCTCTTCAACACTCTTTGAAGTTGTATGTTTGTTACCTATTTTTCACTCAAAGTGAATCTCAATTTCAGAATTTCCAAAAGAGATCTGTTTGGGATGATTTGCCAGTTTCTAGTATCAAGACATAGTTTCTTGATAAGTAAACCATAGGAGGATGACCTTCTTAATGTCAACTCTGTTTTTCCTTTATTCACTGTTTACCTTCAGCAGAATCCCTGGCCCAATCACTTGTGGCCTGGGAGAGAAAATCACGTGACCCAAGGCTTGACACTTTTGTTTGGAAGGAGTGGCTTGTGGTTGTTTCCTTCAGAAGAAAACTCTAGGCATGGCAGACACTTATTCATGAAATATTTAGTACTAAGCCTAAGAATAACTTCTTGCTAGTACTAAAATTATCATATGTATGTTTTGAAGTTTTAATCACTGATAACATTCGTTACATTAACATATATGAAAAATAAAATCAATATTACTTACTTTTAAATCATTACTTGGTGAGCATCTATAACTTGACAGACTAATTTTATGTCTAAGGTAGAGACAGAAAATCCCTACCTTTTTGCAACTTCCATTTCAGTAGATGGAATCAGACAATTAGAAAGAATAAATACAAAGTATATTATATGGTTAAATGCACAAGAAGAAAAATGAAGCTGGGTAAGGGAATTAGTGTGGGGGAAGTTATTGTTTTATAGGATGGTCATGGAAGGCCTTTCTGATAAAGTAATATTTGAGCAGAGACCCAAAAGAAGGGAGGAAATGATACACTTGGAGAATAGCATTCCCGGTGGAAGGAACAGTAAGTACAAAGACCCTGTGGCAGTTTAATTCTAGGGGAGGTCATGGAGGTAAGTAAGGGGAAGAGTGATAAACATGAGATTAGGGAAGTGGCCAGGGATCAGATCAGCTAGACCTCTGGCTTTTAATCTGGGGAGGATGGGAAAACATTGAGAAACTCATTTGAGCGAAAGAATCTCTCTTACATTTTTGAAGAATCACTCTGACTATTGTATGAAGAGCAGACTTTAGGAGGGCAAAGGTGGAAGCTGAAACACCAGGAAGAAGACTACTACAACAATCCAGGAAACAGATGATGGTGGCTCAGAACAGCAAGGAAGTGGTGGACTGCTGGATAAATCCTGAAGATTGAACCAACTGGATTTCCCATCCAATTAGGTGTTAGGACTTGGGTCATGTGGTCCTGCTTCCCAGACCACAATCAATTGGGCCAGGGATTCATACCTAAGAAAAAGGTGGCTATAAAAAAACCAGGATTGCCATAAGAAAAGCCAGTCTCCTTTAATTTAGTTTCCAGGAGATGAGTGGCCAAGGATGACTCCAAGCTTTTTGGCATAAGCAATACAAGGAAGGAATGACATTTCTATTTACTGAGAAGAGAAAAATTGTGTAATGAGTAGGTCTGAGGAAGGGTGGAGATCATGAGTTCAAATTTGGATGTGTTAAATTTGAGAGGACTATTAGCTATCCCAGTGGGAATGTTGAGTAGGCAGTTAGATATTATGACTGGAGTTTCAGGGAAAGTCTAGTCAGGAAATAAAAAATGTGTCATGAGTATATAGATGGCATTTAAAGCTCTAAGATTTAATGAGTGCACCAAAGGTGTAAAACAGAAGAAATCTGAAGATTGAGTCTGTGGTATTCCCATGTTTAGAGTTTGAGAAGATGAAGGGGGACCAGCAAATAGAGAAAGAGCAACCAGTGACTTAAGAAATAGTAGGGGGTTTTTTTTGTTTTTGTTTTGTTTTGTTTTGTTGCGGTACGTGGGCCTCTCACTGTTGTGGCCTCCCCCGTTGCGGAGCACAGGCTCCGGACGCGCAGGCTCAGTGGCCATGGCTCACGGGCCCAGCCGCTCCGCGGCATGTGGGATCTTCCTGGACCAGCGCACGAACCCGCGTCGCCTGCATCAACAGGCAGACGCTCAACCACTGCGCCACCTGGGAAGCCCTAGAAATAGTAGTTTTTAAAAGGTTTACAATTTTTTCAAACATAGATATGCACTGTAAGGATAACTAATCTCTATGCTGAAATTATGCAATATTAGAATCAGTAGAATAACAAGTATTTTAGTTTCATAAAAGGAAACATCTATTCTATATCTGTAACTTTGCTTCTGTAAAAGCAAAAAACAAGCTGATTGTTTTGGATAAGTTAATTAAATATGCTAAGTAGTTTTAAGGTAAATTTGAATAAGTCTTTCAAACTGACCTTAAAATAAAAGTCTCAAAGTCTAAAATGAAGTCTAAAATAAAATAAATGTAAAAGTCAGATAACCTAGTATTAAAATAAAGATTAACAGGGGCTTCCACATTTCCGTCTCTTGAGGGAAACTTGAGTTTCTCTAACTTTCCTGCTCAGTGTATTCACTGAGGAAACATATGTGACCAGTTCCAGGTTCTCAGGTTTTTCAATTCTGATTTTACCTAGAAGTATTATCAGAATGATAGTGGAAACAGCAAAGAAACCATAATTGCAATCTTGTACAAAACCAATTTGGTTTGGATTGTCACTTACGAAGATGTCTTTTATTTAAAGATAAAACATTAGAAACATTTCATCCCAGAAAATGAAAGTAGAATTGGGGTGTTTTGATGTCAGAGCTAGAAACAGGTTTTTTGAGTGCTGGGCAGAATTCTCATCTTCTCTTAAGTTTTAGAGTTAATGTAATATATACCCGGATGTGAATACACTGCCATCCGCTCTATTCATGTTCTTTCAATGTGTTATTCTCTTTTTTTTTTTTTCAGTTTCAGAGTTAGTACACATAACCAAATATGTACATACCAGATTGGAATATTCTAAATGTCCCAAGATACTTATTGAACTGTATAAGCCTGTATTTGCCTTTGACAGAAATGTGTTTCATTTATTATCTATTGTGTGAATGCATTCTGTAATAGAGTAGACATAAAAATAAATAAATTGTGGAATGTCAAAGAAATCACTATTATTGAGAAAGACATATGGATTTACAGCATGATGTAAACATGTGATATTAGTAATAAAATTATAGCACTTGTAACTTCTATGGGTGCAGCAACTTTGCTGATATTCTCATCTCCCGCACTCTACCTGGCGATCAGCACATTTTTGTTGAATGCTTTAAGAAAGTATTGCCTGGTGGCAATGGAGAAAGTTCTAGTGGAGGTATAAGCTAGTTCTTAAACTTAAAGGACTTTTCTAAGTGGAGAAGTGGGGGCTGTGGCATCTGAGCAGAGACAACATGTTCTTAGAGAGGTTTGAAAGTGCAGAGCCCTCCTGAGAGCTGTGGGTCTGACATAGGGTTCTTCTCCAAAGATATAAAGAGTTGCTAGGGAGAAATGGGGGGCTAGGATGAATGCCGGTGCTTTAGGGTATTGCACCACCCCACCCCCTTTTCTAGCATGTCTATCCACTTTCCCTGACCTGAAGGCCAGATCCCAACCTACTCATCATAATGTGAATGTTAACAGCCCAGCTTACAAACACAGAGCTCCGAAGTAAACCTATTCACAAGAGAGAATGTGTAGTAAAGAGTTCACTTAGAAGGCCTGGGACTGTTATCATTAGAAAGGCCTGTTTGCAGGGGTGGCCCTTGGCTGGCATCTGGGAAGTTGGCTCTCAGAGTTTTCTCAGTCAATAGTTACCTGATAAGGATGGTTCATTGTGCCTAGACTTTAAGAACAATATCGTTTATGCTAAACGTCTGATTTTTTTCTGAGAGTTTGGAATTGTGGCACAAGCAAGGCAGAGTATGCTATGTGACCAGACTCCAATAAAAATCTTAGGTGCTAAGTTTCTATTGAGCTTCCCCGGGAGACTTTGAAAATGTTGTCCCAACTCATTTTTGGAAAAATTCAACGTGTCCTGTGAGTCTCCTCTTGGAAGTTTGTGCCTGGTTTCCTCTAGACTTCTCCCCGGTGCCTTTTCCCTTTTCTGATTTTGCTTTGTATCCTTTTACTGTAGTAAACTGTACCTGTGTGTATGGCTATATGCTGAATTCTGTGAATAACTCTATTGAATCACCAAACCTGAGTGTAGTTTTAGGGACCCTCAACACAGGGACCTAAGAGAAAAGAACAAGGCTACAAATATAATCCACATCAGCTATGCAGAAAAGCCAACTGAATTTTGCCATATATACAAATGCTAAATTACTATGTTATACACCTGAAACTAATATAATGTTATATGTCAATTATACCTCAAAAAAAAAAACCAAGTCCTCCACTTTAAAAAATACATTCACTTGAAGTGAATGAAGTAATATTGATACAATAGCTTAAAAGAGAAGTAGAAGACATACTAAAAAAGCAAATCACTCAAGAAAAATATCCAGATAATGCAGAGAAAAATAAGAATATAAAAGTAAAAACAAAACAACTACACTAATTAACTTGTGAAATAGTTGAGAAGATATTTTATCAAACAAAATTCAAAATAGGCAAATCAGAGAAAAAGAAAAAAGCTCTTGGAAATTAAACATGTAATTGCATCATTTAAAATTGCTTTTAAGGCATTATCCTTTAAAATAGAAAAAACAACAAAGAAAGTTCGAGGAAGTAATCAGATATAGATAATAAATGTGGGTGGTTCTAAATCCTGAAAGTTCCAGAAAGAGAGAGAGAGGAAAAATATAGAGGAATAAATTTTCAGAGAAAATGGAAGTAAAGTTCCCAGGGTTGAAAAGAGACATGGATCTTCAAATTAAAATATTCACTGTGAGCAGAACAAATGAAGAAAGATCCAGAGATAGACATATCATCATGAAATTTCAAAATGCCAAGGATGAAGAAATAGTGTTAAAATCTGACATAGATAGGGAAAAAAAGTCAGCTATACAAGAATGTGATTTAGACTGGTATCTGATACATCAGCAAAATTAAATTCTAGAAGGCAAAAAAGCAAATCTTCCAAACTTTTAATTAAAATTATTTTTAACCTTGAATTCTATACCCAAACTGTTAATAAAATAGGTGGACAAATTATGTGTCTCCTGAAATGCAAGATCAATTACCTACTTGGGGATTACTCTGAACAAAAGGAGGAAGAAAAATAAGAAAAGGAAAATATTTACCAACAGAAATGATGAAACTAACCCAAGAATCCAGTGAAAAGGATCCCAGGGATGGCAGTTTTACAAGAGTACCTACCCTAATTAGATTAAAAAATCATTGGATTCTAAGAAAAAAGTGTGATCAGGAAGAACAATGAAGTAGATGACAAGGAACATACAGCATAAGTAAAACTTTAGGTACAGGTGTTATAAGTAGTAAGGCATATGTTTCATCTCCAAAGTAAAATTGTATAAGGTATTTATGGTACAGATAAGAAGAAAAGTAAAATATGGTGAACTGTTTGAAGATTAACAATATATAAGGAAAGAAAATCCTTTTGGTCTGGAGTGTCTTCTTTTATTGGAATTTTGATGGTTTCAGCATGCTAGCTTGCCTTGAGTTGAATCACATTTACATGGCCCTCGTAAGTGAATATTATTTATTGTTCTTCAAATTTTGGAATCAATGTAGAAACAAAGTATGGGAGATTTCAAAATGATTATAAGATATAACCATAGTGGGATTGCACAGTGAATCTGTTCACTGATGAATTTCGGGCATCACAATTCATTCTGGGCATATAATAGCTACACAATAAGTATTTTTGATTCAATGAATAAAACTAAATATAAACACAAAAGAAGTATACAAAAACCATAATTGCTTAGAAATTAGAAATACACTCTACAACATTTTGATAAAAGAAATTCAAAAGAAAACAGCAAACTATCTACAAAACAATTGCTATGAATTGAATGTTTGTGTACTCCCAAAATTCATATGTTGAAATTCTGACCCTCAATTTGATGGTAATAGGAGATGGGGCCTTTGGGAGGTGATTAGGTTGTGGAGGTGGAACCTTCGTAAATGCGATTTGTGCCTTCATAAGAAGAGACATGAAAGAGCTTGCTTGCTCTCTGTCTGCTCTCCACCAGGTTAGAATACAATGAATAGGCAGCCCTCTGTAAATCAGGAAGAAGACTCTCACCAGATATGTTGATCTTCAACTTCCCAGCATCCAGAGCTGTGAGAATAAATGTTTGTGGTTTAAGCCTCCCATTCTATGGTATATTTGTCATAGCCTCCCAAACTGACTAAAACAACAATGAAAGAAGACATCACACCAAAGTCTACAGACCCAGGGAAATCTGTATTCATGAGGAAATGTTTGGCTTTGTTTACCTTTATCACTAAAGAAGAGAGATGAACTACAGAACAAAACAAAATAATTGAACACAAATATTAAGAAATTAGGTACACAATAAAAAGATAATAATATTATGAAATTATATAATAAAATCTGAAGTAGATAAAAGCAAAACAATAGGATAAAGTCAAAGTAAATACAAAGGCTACTTTTGTAATAAAAGACCAAGGAAAATAGATGCACTCCTCATCTGAATGGTAAAAGAGAAGAGAGAACCAAATCTACAAGATTAAGAGTGAGAGTAATAGCCAGAAATACAAAGGAGATTAAAATAATTATAAAAGAATGTTGCATAAACTTATGGCCAGACATTTGAAAAAACTGCAGAAAATAGATAGTTCCTGGCAAAATATAAATGATCAATGTTTATAAGAGAATGCCAAAGAAAACCAAAAAGACTAAAAACACTAGAGTAGTCAATACAATCTGAAAGTTGACTAAATAGCTACCAGTGAAAAAGCCCACAGGAAAAACACACTCTTTAACTCTGCTCATTCCTGAAACCTCAAGAAAATTAGAATAAAAGAATTTTTTCGAAGGCATAAACCTGCAAGAACAGAGAATGGACGAGCAGACAATCAAAAATTGGACAGGAAGCCAGATGGCACTGAAAAAATGGACCAGCAGCACCTGACTTAACATACCAAAGAAAGCAAGTCTTCAGGAGTCGGGGGGGGGGTGGGGGGGGGAGGGGGGCGGCGGGGAAGCGGGAAAAGTTACCTAATTTCCACTTCATAAACATTCAGGAATGGGAGGCCTCAAGTACCAATGGCTACAAAGGTGTGGGCTGAGGAATAGTTAGATGTGCAGATGACTCTCCTTGCCATGGAGCCTGGGGACTACTCTCCTCTACCCAGAAGAAGACTGGAAATTAACCAGTCCTACTGCTCTTGCAGATGCAGGTAGAAACTACTCTTCTAAACACCAATGGACAGATAAATTATTACCCCACTTTGGGAAAGCAATCACATGATATATACTAAAATATAAAGAATATCTATTAAAATATTTATTAAAATTTATAAACTGACTTCTATCCCTTTAAAGTAAGAGAACCAGTCTATAACAATTTTTAATTATAGCAGAGTATATAGTGGCTAAAACTGGAAAGGTTTTGAATGCCTATCTATAGTTGATTGGGTGAATAAATTATGAAATATTCATGCTCTAGAATATTATGCAGGTAACACAAGTAATGAATTCCAGCCATACATGTTCACTTGACTGAGTTTTCCAAAGTATTTCTATGTCTATAGGTAAACATATGCCTATAGACAAAAAATATAATTTACTTTATATAACAATGTTAATACAAACCTATACTTATATATACTTTATATTTAATATTGTAAATGTTTAGAAAACAATCATCTGATCATGACATGTTTAAAACTCAATTTGGGGGCTTCCCTGGTGGTGCAGTGGTTAAGAATCGCCTGCCAATGCAGGGGACACGGGTTCGAGCCCTGGTCCGGGAAGATCCTACATGCAGTGGAGCAACTAAGCCCGTGAGCCACAACTACTGAGCCTGCACTCTAGAGCCCATGAGCCACAACTACTGAAGCCCACGTGCCCAGAGCCCATACTCTGCAACAAGAGAAGCCACCGCAATGAGAAGCCCGTGCACCACCATGAAAAGTAGCCCCTGCTCACCACAACTAGAGAAAGCCTGCGTGCAGCAATGAAGACCCAACACGGCCAAAAATAAAATAAATTAAATAAATTAAAAACAACAACAATGAAAGAGGGTACATAAAAATATTTTTTAAAAAAACAAAACTGGGGCTTCCCTGGTGCCGCAGTGGTTGAGAGTCTGCCTGCCGATGAAAGGGTTGCAGGTTCGAGCCCTGGTCTGGGAGGATCCCACATGCCGCGGAGCGGCTGGGCCCGTGAGCCATGGCCGCTGAGCCTGCGCCATTCGGGGCCTGTGCTCCGCAGCCGGAGAGGCCAGGGCAGTGAGAGGCCCGCGTACCGCAAAAAAAGCAAAAAACAAAAACAAAAAAACAAAAAACTGAATTTGGGGGACTAAAGGGCCAGAGTGATCTGCAGAGAATTGATTGGGAGTTGGTGAAGACACAGCTTTGCATTTGCTGAATACAGACTGTAAGCGTGTCAGATACAGAACTGGGGATGTCGTTCTAGAAATTCTGTCCTGATAGAAGACTAAGGAAAGAAGAAGCAAGACATAGCATGCAGAAAATGAAGCCAGAGAACTGGAGACTGAGGCAGGGCCTCTCCTGTGGTCCCGGGAAAGTTGGCAAAATGAGACATCTAAGAACCCTGGGCAGAAGAATCCAAAGCAGCCCAGCTGTCCTGTAGGAATTTGGGAAGGAACTGCCTGATTTAGCTGCTTGAGCTTTAGACTCTAGCTCAGAAACAGTGATGACAGTTTCCAAAACCTGCTGGTTTGTGGGGCTAACGCTACTAGGCTGAGCAGCTGCACTGCCACTGAGCTTAGAAGAAGAAAAGAGAGTTGATAGCACTAAATATGGTTTGGTCTAAAAGTCAGCATGCTGGACACATAAAATGAACACATTTTATCCTCATGCTCTGTAAGACCAATTTTTAAAGTTTTTCACATCAACATATGCCAAATATGACAATTTCCATTGTGACTATTAAAAAACTTTTATCAGAAACATTTCCATGACTTACATTGTTATTGGATGCAATTACTAGGCATTCATTTATATTTCAAAAAGAAATTTTCTATAAAAGTTTTTTTTATTAGTGTTTTAAAAAATCAATTTAAACTACAAAAGCAGTGACTCATATTTTACCTTGATTTTGTCAGTTCAGTTGACAATTGAGTAGATTTTTAAAAAGTAATTGATGTTACTGCTTTAGGAATTGAAATATTATGGACAGATCATGTGAGAGAAAGTGAGTGGCATTTGCCTTTTATAAGTATCTATAAATGGAAAAAAGCAGAATTATGAAGGTCATACAAACTCTAGTATATAAATATATAATAAAATCAAAGTCTTTTGGAAAAATAATAGCAGTCTTTTCAACAAAATTAACTTTTTCACATGGTATCACATTTTAAATTCACAAAAGAAAAATAATAATTCAGAATAATTATGAACATTTGTGCATTCTCTTCAGTAATTAATATATAGGTGATTTCAGTTTTCCAGCATTAGTAACTTTTGGTAACACTTCAGTAAAAAGCAAGCAATTTCAGTTTAGTGTAAAAATTCAATTGTTTCTTCCAACTTTAAAATGTTCTATTATAATAAATTTGTTTTGTTTCAAACTTACAGTGACATACAAATGACTATATTAATTCATTTTAACCTATAATGTAAAAACATTTTTATTCATTTGGACATTTAGGATGAAAATACTCTTCCCCACAATATTTAAAAATACTTCTTTATAGGGGATATTAGAGTGTAGTGTTTAAGCATGTGGGCTCTGGATTCAGAATGCCTGCTATAAAATTCTGACTTTGTCCCTTCCCAACTATGTGATAATTCCTTAGCACCTCCAAGCCCTAGTTTTCTCATCTCTAAAGTAGAGATAATTATAGTTGTGAGAATTGAACGAATTAGTATGGGAAACACTCAGCAGAATGCCTTGCAAATAGTAAGTACCAAATGAGCGCTAGTTATTACAATGGAAAGAATGCCATGCCTATGTTTAGAGGGCCCTGCTGGGAACACGCTATGATCTGACAGGGCTACAGAACCTCTCTGCATCCAAACAGCTTTTGTCTGTAATTAAAGGCCACGTGGTAGAGGGAACAATACATTGGATTTTATATTACATTGGAATCTGTCTCTTACAAACCATATGACTTTGGAAAAACTATTTAAAATAGCTAAACAGGTTACTTTACAGTATTATTGGAAAGATCAAAGTGGATCATATACATGAACCAGATAGGATTTTAATCGTCAATAGGTTTGAATATAATTGTTTGCAGTCAGGTTTATCTTTGGATTAGGGCATTATTTCTCAAACTTTGTTTTTTTTTTAAGCTGAGGAATTCCCTATTCAAATGAAATCTTGTAAAACTCCAGCTAGACTTAGATCACTCTAAGTTTTTAGTAATTTGATTAAAGTGGGCTGATATAGCTCATTTTTGCTTTTTGAGGTCCACAGAGTTTTCTCTTTCTTATATATCCTTTAAAATTTAGCTCCAATACCATATTTTCTGTAAGAAGAATGTATCTAGGCAAAATATATTAGTCTCAGAGGCCAGTGGATAAAAACAAAACAAAAAGACACCCAACCAAAATATTTCATAAAGGGAATTTAACAGAAAGAACATAGGTGTTAGAAAGCCAACAAATGAAAACACAGAACATGAGTTACCAAGAAATAATACTTGCAGGAAGCAGCTACCACACAAAGGCTGGGGAAACAAAGAAAAAAGGTTGGCGTTATCAGAACCTAAAAGCTCAGAGGTAGAATCCTATGGAGCTGAGTTTCAGTCCAATATGGATGGAGCCACGCTGGACTGCTGATGGCTTTTATAAAGGACCAAGATGAAGATGGTTCGGGAGTCTTGAAAGTAGCTGAAGCTGAAACCAACTCCTGCCCCTTTCTCAACACACTCCATTGCTAAGAAACACTGTCAAGATCAGCAAGGAGAACACAAAAGGAGGAAGGCCCTTGTCTCCTCCTCTTGCCTCTCAATCTCCTTTTATTTTCTTCTTTGGACAAAATACAGTCCCAGGCTGAGTCACAGAGAAAGTATAAAAGAGTGAATCTGCATTTCTCTAATGATTAGTGATGTTGAGCATCCTATCATGTGTTTGTTGGCCATCTGTATATCTTCTTTGGAGACATGTCTATTTAGGTCTTCTGCTCATTTTTGGATTGGGTTGTTTGTTTTTTTGATTGAGCTGCATGAGCTGCTTGTAAATTTTGGAGATTAATCCTTTGTCATTTGCTTCCTTTGTAAATATTTTCTCCTATTCTGAGGGTTGTCTTTTCATCTTGTTTATGTTTTCCTTTGCTGTGCAAAAGCTTTTAAGTTTCATTAGGTCCCATTTGTTTATTTTTGTTTTTATTTCCATTTCCCTAAGAGGTGGGCCAAAAAGGATCTTGTTGTGATTTATGTCATAGAGTGTTCTGCCTATGTTTTCCTCTACGAGTTTGATAGTATCTGGCCTTACATTTAGGTCTTTAACCCATTTTGAGTTTATTCTTGTGCATGGTGTTAGAGAGTGTTCTAATTTCATTCTTTCAGAATGGCCATAATCAAAAAATCTACAAACGATTAATGCTGGAGTGTGGAGAAAAGGGAACCCTCTTGTACTGTTGGTGGGAATGTAAATTGATACAGCCACTATGGAGAACAGTATAGAGGTTCCTTAAAAAACTAAAAATGGAACTATGACCCAGCAATCCCACTACTGGGCATATACCCTGAGAAAACCATAATTCAAAAAGAGTCATGTACCACAACGTTCATTGCAGCTCTATTCACAATAGCCAGGTCATGGAATCAACCTAAATGCCCATCGACAGATGAATGGATAAAGAATTGTGGTACATATATACAATGGAATATTACTCAGCCATAAAAAGAAATGAAATTGGGTCATTTGTAGAGACATGGATGGACCTAGAGTCTGTCATACAGAGTGAAGTAAGTCAGAAAGAGAAAAACAAATACTGTATGCTAACACATATATGTAGAATCTAAAAAAAAAAAAAAAAGTTCTGAAGAACCTAGGGACAGGACAGGAATAAAGACACAGATGTAGAGAATGGACTTGAGGACCCAGGGAAGGGGGAGGGTAAGCTGGGATGAAGTGAGAGAGTGACATGGACTTATATATACTACCAAATGTAAAATAGATAGCTAGTGGGAAGCAGCCTCAAAGCACAGGGAGATCAGCTCAGTTCCTTGTGACCACCTAGAGGGGTGGGAGGGAGATGCAAGAGGGAAGAGATATGGGGATGTATGTATATGCATAGCTGATTCCCTTTGTTATAAAGCAGCAACTAACACACCATTGTAAAGCAATTATACTCCAATAAAGATGTTAAAAAAAAAAAAGTGAATCTGGAGCTGAGAGATAATAGCTAAAAAACTTGCACACAGAATTAGTTACTTTTTCCTCTTTCCATTCTAGTTCTGCAATTCTTTTGTCTTACCTTGTTTATATTTGCTGCTTTGCCAGATTATATCTCTCTTTGGAGATGTCATTTACCCACTAGACCCAGTTAAGTATAGCTGAGACGAGTTCAGTGAACACTTATAGAGTGGCTGTTATTTCTAACCAGTTAGATGACGATGATATAAAGATGAAAATGATGCAATTTTGTTCTTACAATCTTGGCTTATAACCTGATATTTTCAATACAATGAAGCAAACACAATGATAACCTGGCTACTAAGAGACCCAGAAGAGGAGCAATTAGTCAAGCCTCTGGCAGGAAGGAATAATATAAAGACATGAGAAAGGGATGCTTGAATGGGACTTGAGCTTAATCTTGAAAGATGAGGAAAGGTGCAGAGGTGAACAGCCTGGGCAATGTATTTTTTTGTTTTTTGTTTTTTGTTTTTTTAGAGCATAAAGCGTGACCTAAGGAATGAGAAGAGATGAGACTAGAGATATAGGCAAGGGATTGTGCCATATGTCTACACATAACTCCAATCATTTGTGTAATGTCAGGCATACAGTGGACACACAATAAATATTTGGTGAACAGTGGAATCAATGAGGTATAATTCAGAACATAGTATAATATATAGATGGTGATAAGCTGTGAGAGGTTACAGGATTATAGCTTACCATTAAACACCTAGGATATCAGACAGCTAAACATGTAGTAGTGGAACCCCAAACATAAACTTTATGATCTCAAATAACAGGTGTTCTTCTCATAATGAAATTGCATGAGAGATGGCTATGACCAATTTCTAGACAGACAGTCAACTAACATTTCTGGATGGTGATTTGAAATTAAATTGAAGTGCCAGGATAGGAAGAATAAACATGAGAGCAAACTGTAAGAGAATGTAAGAAAATGTTCTTTTGGTATTGGCTCCAAGTTTCTTTGAGGTTGCAGGTAGAGGCAGGAGACAATGCTTTTGGACTGACAGCCCACCACAGGGTATTATACCTAAAGAGATGAGAAAACAGAGATGTTGAATTGGCCTACTGCCTCATGAAACCCTGATAGAGAGACCTACCTGTATTGGCCATTTCATATGTAACTTCCATAAAAATAAGAATGAAAATAATTTTAGGAATGCGTCTTTGAAAAATTAAGTGTATTTTAATTCTCTGGCCAACCGTTTGTAATAGTTAAATAAATGAAGCAGACAAAGAGTGAAAAAAAATGAGAAGGTAGTAAACGTCTCATACCTCATAAGTAGTCAGCTGATATTTTTTTTTTTTTTTTTTTTTTTTTCTTTTTGCGGTACGCGGGCCTCTCACTGTTGTGGCCTCTCCCGTTGTGGAGCACAGGCTCCGGACGCGCAGGCTCAGCGGCCATGGCTCACGGGCCCAGCCGCTCCACGGCACGTGGGATCTTCCCAGACCAGGGCACGAACCCGTGTCCCCTGCATCGGCAGGCGGACTCACAACCACTGCGCCACCAGGGAAGCCCTCAGCTGATATTTTTATCATGAATGAATAAAAATGGATAACATTTTGAATTCAATTTGTTTTAGCAACTTTTACTTTTAGTTCCAAGGCATTTCCTTGTTAATTAAAATTTTGTCTCCTGATGAAACTGTTTAACCTGGTTAGCTGATCAAAGAGAATTAAATTTCTTCAGTGACTAAAGTCAGAATCTCCTGAAATACATAATTAGGATATATTCAGGCTAAGAATGAAATCAATATATGAAAGTGAGAAAATTTAATTGCTTGTTTTGAAGAGTCAAAAACATGCAAATGTGATAGTGTCTTACTATAATCCCATGAATATTTTTAAAGTAGTTGTAAGTCAAAGTGGATTGAATTATCAAAGGTAATGCATTTTCATAGAAGTTAAGTATGGAGTCATTTTTATGAAGAATTTCTCTAATGCTTATTCTTTCTGCCTTTCCAGAAAAGGCAATAAGCTTAAGAAAGGAGAGAAATCTATAATTGTTATCAAGGAGAAAATGGTTATAACATCTAAAGTAAAATTGTGAGTTGATGGCTCTTTTAAAAAATATATTAAATTAAAAAAATACTTTCTGACTTTATATTAATGATATTAACCCATTTTCTATCAGATGAGTTGCAAGTATTTTTCCCAGAATGCACTGACCTTTCACTTTTGTTTTTGGTGTTCTCTGGTATGAGATTTTTATTGTTTATGAAGCAAATCTCTTTTATACCCACAATGAATGGGAATGCCTCTACTATTTCACTATAATAGTTGAGTCTTTCTATCCTAGTTTCTCCACTTACTATCTGTATAAAATAAAAGTTTCTTTAAAATCAGGACAGTAACTTACCTTCTAGTATTGTTGAAATAATTAATTTAAATAAATGCCCAATAAATGGCAGAAACTATTAAAATTATTCTTAAACATAATTTTACCATTGGTGCAAGATTTTCCTTATGTTAAGACTATATTTAGTACCTTTTTTTAAAATTTATTTATTTTTGGCTGTGTTGGGTCTGTTGCTGCACGCTGGCTTTCTCTAGTTGCGGCGAGCAGGGGCTACTCTTCATTGTGGTGCGCAGGCTTCTCATTGTGGTGGCTTCTCTCATTGTGGAGCACGTGCTCTAGGCGCATGGGCTTCAATAGCTGTGGCACGTGGGCTCAGTAGTTGTGGCTCACAGGCTCTAGAGCACAGGCTCAGTAGTTGTGGCACATGGACTTAGTTGCTCCATGGCACGTGGGATCTTCCCAGACCAGGGCTCGAACCCATGTCCCCCTGCATTGGCAGGCAGATTCTTAACCACTGCGCCACCAGGGAAGCCCAATGTTTGGTACTTCTTAAAACCATTTTAAAAATAAGAAATGGCTTTTGAATGGTATTGAATACCTGTTTAAGCAAAAGCTATTGATTATAGAAAATTATTTTAAAAATAAATTGCTGAATTTGTTTTAAAAACAATTTATTTAAGATGTCTGAATCTTTATGCAAATAAAATTGTCTACATAATTCTTTTCTGCATCCTTTATTGATTTCAGCTTAGAATTATCCTAGACACATCAAATTAATTGGACAGCTCTTTTTCATTTTTCTTGGCCTGGAATAAACTATGCCAGGATCAGAAATAGCTATTCTTTAAAGTATTGAAAGCCCACATCCACAAACCTTTGTGGCCCAGAATCTTTCGAGCAGTGATAATTATAATTATGTGTTATTTTTCCCAAAATTATCTTATATAAATAGTCTGTTTAACTAGTAGATATATTCCAGTGTCAATTATGGCACTTTTAATATTTCTACAAAAAACATCTATTCCATTGACATGTATTAGTTGAGATTTGTATATAGCATTCTTTTAAATTAAAACAACCAATTATTGTTAACTTACTTGATTTTTCATATTATTTTTAATTTTTCTCACTTTTTGTAATCAGATTTATCTATTTAAGTCTTTTTCAATATACTGGTTTTCTAGAATTAGTAATTCCAATATTTTCCTGATTTCTAGTTCTAATGTGTATATTATAAATGATTTATTTTTTAAGTTATTTTCCCTAAAGTTTAAACCATTTTTAATGTTTTCCTAAATATGTATTTATGAATTTTTTCTTTGTTAAATAAGAAAATAATTGAAGCCTATTTATCTCTGTATCCATATGATATTTTATATGGTTTCTGTCTTTGATCTATCTGCAATTCTTTTTGATATACGGTGTGAATTAGGATCTAACTTTTCTTTTCTAAGAGTACTTAGGGGTTGTAATGTTATTTATTTAATCAATCTTCCTTTCTCCACTGACTCAAAACACTACATTTATGACAAAATAATTATATTCATAGATAATGTAGTTCTTGTATCTGTCTATGAGCTTTTTATTTTACCCAACTGATATATCTGACACCTGTACCACACTTGTAATATTTGTGACCTAATGGTTAATATCAATACCTGAAATAAACATTGCTATCTTTACCCATTTCCCTTTTTCTTTATTTTAACCTCACAGCATCAGCCAATGAGTTAGTCCTTTCTACAGTTTTGAATAATCTTCTCGACTTTCATTATTCCACATTCTCTTGGTTTTACTTCTGTCCATCCATCTATTCCTTTTTAGTCACCTGCAAGTGTATTTCCCCCATATCTAACTTTAAATGCATTTTCTATAATAGACATACATGAAATAAGCTGAATTTATTGGTTTGTGTGTGTGTGTGATTATAACAGAGATAAAAAGTTGCTCAAAATTTTAATACCTCAGAAATACCTAATTCAGACTTCTACTTTTGGCTATTAAGAGCCTACTTGTATCAGATTAATATTCTCACAGTGAATGAAAAAGCTTTATAGATAAAAAATTTAAACTGTTCATAAACATTAGAGAATGACCAAGGAGTTCAGAACCTGAGAGATCAGGATCCCTGAGAGAAGAAAAATGCATTGAGCTTGGTCTAACATTTGGTGTCACTATTCCCCTTGAAGTGTTCATTGTATGTAAATTGTAGCTAAGAGTCTGAGAAGTCAAGCAGAAAGCAGCAACTAAAAAGCTGAGAAGCCTAGAAGAATTTTCAACAAACACTCTCATGTTGTGAAGAAGACAAAATTCAGTTCAGGACCTGCCAAGGGTGACGCCTCTGGAAGTTATAGTTGGTGTTCCTGAAGGGTCACATCCAAGGAATAAGGATAAAAGGAAATTGATTATCCCTCACAAAGGTTGAAACCCAATTTCTCAACAGTTCAGTCCACACTGGATTAAGGTGATCCAATCCCATAGCAGGCTGACAGCCAGAAACAAATGTAAATCTTCTCTGAAGAAAGAAGATGCATCCAGAACCTCATGTAAGCTTCAATGTGTGTGTACACATTGGCATTAAAAACAAAACAAAACAAAATTCCTGTAAGATAGTATGCAGTATTAAATAATTGAAAGCAAGAGAAAATAGGCAGTATAAAAAGAACCACAGGTGGTACATAGTTTGAAGTAATTTGACTTAGACTTAAAATAACTTTGATTAATATATTTTTAAATAGATGACAAAATAGATACTTTTAGTAGAACTGAAATCCATAAAAAGAACAAAATGGATACCCTAGAATGCACAAATAAAATAATTAAATTAAGAAATCAATAGATTGATTTAACAGTAGATTAAAGACCAGTGAAGATAACATTAGTGAACTGGGAGAAAGGTCAATAGAAAATATCTGGACTGAAACATGGAGAGGACAAACAAGATGGTAAATTCAGAAAAGAGCCTAAAAGACATATGGAAAAGATTTAAAAAAAAAACTAAAATATTTGTACTTAAAATATCAGGATAGAGGAAAGAATGAGAAAGGAGCAATATTGAAAGAGATTATGGCTAAGAACTTTAGAAATTGAAAACTGGAGTCCTCACTGATAGATTCAAATTGCTACAAACCCCAGTATGTCAAATACAAAGGAAACTACACCAAGGCTCATAAGACAAAGAGTATATCACAAACTGTTTAAAGGAAACAGGCACATTACTTTAAAATAGAAAAATAAGAGCTTCAGCTTCTTTTAAAAACAAACATTATAAGCCAAACCCAGAAGCAGAGTACTAGAGTGCTGAAATAAACCCACCGCTAACCAATGAAATTATTTTTCAAAAATGAAGGTGAAAATGTAAAATAGCTAGTTGGAAGCAACCACATAGCACAGGGAGATCAGCTCGGTGCTCTGTGACCACCTAGAGGGGTGGGATAAGGAGGGTGGGAGGGAGACGCAAGAGGGAGGAGATATGGGGATATATGTATACATATAGCTGATTCACTTTGTTATAAAGCAGAAACTAACACACCATTGTAAAGCAATTATACTCCAATAAAGTTGTTAAAAAAATTTTTTAATAAATAAATAAAAACCAATAACAAAAGAAAAAAATGAAAGTGAATTTATGATTTTTTTTTTTTTTTTTTTTTGCGGTACACGGGCCTCTCACTGCTGTGGCCTCTCCCGTTGCAGAGCACAGGCTCTGGACGCGCAGGCTCAGTGGCCATGGCTCATGGGCCCAGCTGCTCCGCGGCATGTGGGATCTTCCCGGACCGGAGCACGAACCCGTGTCCCCTGAATCAGCAGGCGGACTCTCAACCACTGCGCCACCAGGGAAGCCCTAAGATATCTTTGAACAAACAAAAACTGAGAGAATTTGTTTCTCATAAACTGACTAAAAACTGATACTAAAGTGAGTTCTGTAAGTCAAGGAAAATGCTGAATAAAAATGTCGAAAGAAATTTTGAATTACTACAAACCATGTCATCGTATGGGTGAACCATAATTTATTTAACCATTGTTATGGATTGAATGTTTGTGCCCCTCCACCAATTTATAGATTGAAGCCTTAATCCCCAGTGTGCTGGTGTTTGGAGGTAGAGCCTTTGGGAGGTAATTAAATTTGAGTGAGGTCATGAAGGTAGAGGTAGAGCCCCCATGATGGGACTGGTGCTCTTGTAAGGGGATGAAGAGACCTGAGCTCTGGAGCTCTCTTTGCCAAGCAAGGAAACCAGGAAGAGAGCCCCAGAACCCGACCATGCTGGCACCCTGATCTCAGACTTCCTAGCCTCCAGAACAGTGAGAAATAAATGTTTGTTGTTTAAGCCACCCAATCTACGGCATTCCAGTTATAGAAGCCTGAACTAAGAAATCATGAACGGTTTTGCTATTAAAAACAACGCTTCAATAAATAAACTTATACATATGTCATTTGGCAATTTTGCCAGTATACCTGCAGGTATCACTCAGTTGAACTACCTCATAAAGGAGTGTGTGCCTTTGTAATTTTGATAGACATTGCCAAATCAATCTCTACAAAGTTTATGTAATTTATGCTCCCGCTGGTAGTGTCTGAGGATGACTTTTCTTCCATACCCTCTCTGAAAGTGTGAGTTTTCAAATATTTTTTCATTTCTTAAAATAATAGGCTAAGTGATATCCTCATTTTTATTTAGGATGTCTTTATAATCAAGATAAAGCAACTTTTAAAAAATATTTAAACACCGGATATTTTTCATTTGCTGAGAACTGTCATCTGCCTTTTTAAAAATTACCAGTGTTTTTCTTATTAATTTGAAATACCTCTACAAAGAGGAAAGAAATTAGCCATTTGTCAAATATGTTGCACTGTTTCCAACTTATTGTCTTTCGACTTTATGCTTTTATGTGGATATTTTAATTTTCAAATAGTCAAATTTATTAATTTCTCTCATGGTTTTTGAGTTTTATGTCTTTAAAGCATTCCTAATTCTAAGATTATGGGGGAAAAATATTCCTATATTTAATTTTAGAAATTTTTTGGGTTTATGATTTATTAAATCAATGTTATTTCAAAACATTGATATTTCAAAGTTGGCTGACTATTCTCACTAATTTATTTTTTCCATATATACTTTAGAATTAGCTTGCATAATTTTGAAATTTAAAAAAGATGCCATATTTACAATATTGACTTCTCTTATCCAAGAATATAACAAATCTTGGCATTTATTCAAATCCTTTTGATATCTCTTAGTAACATTAAAAATTTTTCATTATATAAATGTACTGCTTTTCTCATTGTTTTTCCTTTAGTGTCTCATATAGAAGGTTTTTTTTTTAATTTGACTTTTATTTCCATTGTATTTCATAACAGGCTGCTGTTTATATATAGATATAATAAATTTCTATGTTAATCCAGCATACTTACTGGATTCTCTCTCTGTGTCTAGTAGTTGGACAAATTATTCCCTTGAATATTTTAGCTGCATAATAATAGTTATCTGCCTTAATGAAAATATTGCATTCTCCTTTTAATGTTTATACCTTACATTTCTTTTTCTTGCTTTTTATCTTGGCTAGATCTGCCAGACTAATTAATGATAGTAGCAATAATGAGCATTTTTCTTCTTTCTGGTTTTAATGTGAATGTTTCTATTGTTGAAACATTCAGTCTGAGGTTAGCTTTTGGATTTATGCATATACACACACACGTTCATGTTAATGCTTTATATTATGTATACAAATACTTATGTACACTTATTCACCATAATAAGGAGGTATCTCTCTGTTCCTATTTTTATGGGAATCTTTCAAATAAATGTTTTGAATTTTATCTAATACCTTTTAGTCTCATGAAGATAATCATTTCTCTCCCCCTTGGACATACCAAAAGGTAGATCATAATAATAGATTGCTTTATATTAAATCATCTACTCCTAGCAAGAACTTTTTATCACAGAAAATACATACTTTGAATGCTATTTAGAATTTTTTGCATTGATATACAACAGTACTGTTGGTCCTTAAATTTACTGTATTAAGCTGGGTTTGGACAGTAACAAAAGGAAGTGTTTTCCCTTCCTATTTGATGAGCTCTAGCTCACAGGTAAGTCTGGTGTAACATTTTTTGTGTAAGGCGATTTGGTCCTGAACCTTTGTTTCTTTTAAGAAGACGAGGGTAGGCAGTGAGAGCCATCTTGCTACACATGATTTCACCTCCTCCTACCCATTCCGCTAGCCTGTTTCTGGTGAACATGGCACTTCCTTGCATTTTCTCAATTACCTGGGTCTCTCTTACCTCCCCCAATATCAATTATTTATTTTTATAGTGTGTCTGTTTTTTTCCTTTTTAAAGTACAGACCTAGTTCTATTAACCCATTCTCATTTCCTTGCATTATTTTCTCATTCAGTCATATTCCTTTTCATTTCTGCCATTATCTTCAACTGTCCCTTGCTTGTGGTGCATTGTGGAGATGCCTATTTGAGTTTACAGAAGATATGAAGCATGTTTCTAAAATTTTCTTCTGTTTCCTATGTTAAGTCACTTTCAGAGTTGGGATGTTTTCAGTGATTCTTCCTTTCTCTTGGCATCAAAATGTTTTTCAAGGACTCCATATTGTTATTGTTTTTCTGTTGTTTCCTCATTACTCATTTTCAAATAGAAGAGATCTATGCAGGTCTTTAATTTGCTGTCAGACAAGGTAGATGCAGTTTTCTTATAGTTCCTTACATTCTGCTTGTTCACTCTCACACTTCACCTTAGATTTAGTCCCAGAAATTAGGTGGATATTCATATGCAGTCCTTGGCTAAATTTCCAATGCCAAAAATGTAGGACAGGGACTATTTAAACAGCAAACTGGGAGATCTGTAACACTCTCCTTGACTTTCCATAGGAATGTTCTTAACGATGCGCACACACACACACACACACACACACACACACACACACACACACAGAAAGAGAGAGAAACCCTGCCTGTGTGCTTGAAAAGTAAGAGTAAAAATAGGCCTTCCTGGGAAATTTTTTTACTAGCAGCATTTTCATTGGGGATTTTGTTTTTGTAAGAATAAACTAGTAGTATATATGCTCTATATTCTGAACTAGAAAAGTATTAGTGGCCAAAAGAAGATATAAAGACTTTGAATGACTTCTAGAGACAGCATTTAACATTTGGTTGCAGAGGTCATTCTGATCAGAACATCAGATGACACTTCATGCATAAATGTCAGTGTCCTTCCCTAGCCTTTACCCCTTTGCCACATCAACATCTAATATCTTCCCTTTAATCCCTTACTGCACTAGCATCCACTACATTTGTTCACATATTAGAAGAGCACGATTTCCAGGAAGCAAATGCTGAAAATAGTAGATGAGAGGTTGTACATTACATTCTGCATTGTGTTCTGGAACATGCAGTCATATTAGAATAGTGCTTTGATGGGGCAATAAGAGGAAGAGTCCTTGGGAATGGATGGTTGATGTAACACACACATACACAAACACACACATGCACAAATATAAAACTTTAAAGGCATAATTTGGCCTTCACTTATTAACATTTCCTCCTAAAATACATTTTTTTTCTTGCGACCATGCTGTACCAGCGTTATAACCACTCAGACTTTAGTAGAAAGAGCACATTATACTTCAGTAAATTATACTTCAGTGAAGGAAGTTCTTAGCCTAGCCTAAGAAATCTAAAAATAATAAACTTATCACATCTTCTAATTCTGTGTGAGAAGTACTTCATTTAATCTCCAACCTCACATTTTCTTCCTATTAAAAGGAGATGAAAATATTGAGCTAGATTATTGGCAAGTGATGAGCCAAAATTTAGAAATAATTGCATAGTTCCTTAAATATATTACATTATATAAATGCTATGAGAAGCTCAAAACAATAAATAATCCATAAAGAGTATTGACTTTATACTTTCATTATAAAGCTATGTTCCCTCAAGTCTTGAATATTCCATGAAGAATTCCATTAATCTTTTATATATGGCAGACACAATGAAAAACACTGATATGTTGCATATAAAGCACTTCTTAAAATAAGATTTTTTTAAATTACCTAAATTATATCTAAGCTCATCTTTTCTTATTCAAAAAGCTATGGTAAGTGCAAAAGATCGATTATTTTTTCTCATAGTGTAATCTAGTTTCAGTTTAATGTATTTTAGTGACAGATGAACTCACCCTGATCTATTATATATCATACTTTTATATTGTCATCCAAAAGTAAAATAGGCAAGTATAAGCTTTCAGTAAGTGGGTTTTATAAAGCACACTGGTCATGTCAGCAATTTCAGTTACTCTCTTTTACCTCCTCTTCATCATTCCCAGTTCTTCACAATTTTCGATTATAACTTATGGATGCATTTACTCACTGGGATTCTTTTAGCCATGTGGAAAAAAATTTCTGTGGTCTGGTTTATATGATGAATTTGAAGATGGAGATTACTGTGTGGCTTTTAGGCAGTAAAACTGAAACAATTTTTTCTGCATCAGGTATTGATATGTTTCTGTTTCTATATTATAAATATTATTATCCATTTATTTACTTATGTGAATATACATTGAGACAATGATGCCCTAGACAATCAGGAGTGGACAGCTGCCAATATGTTTAATTTAAATTATAAATGATGGCCTTAAAATAAAGAAAATGCAAACATCAAAAGAAACATTATTTTAATTCTACAGAGATGTATTTATCTTCTATAGAAAAAGTAAATACTACGTACTGAGGGAGTTTTAGCATTCCATGTTAAAAGAGAATTCTACATCATACCACACAAAAGCAAATTTTTCTTAGCTGAAAAATTAAAAACTGAAAGATGAAATTTTAAAAACATTTTAGAATAAAATATAGAAGATTTTTTGTAACATTTTGGAGAAGGAAAGCAGTATTAAAATAAATGTCATACAAAGAACAGTTCTAAAGCTAGATTATATTTAATTCTCATCTATTGCTATAAACTTGGGTAATTAAGTTTTTTTTTTTTTGCTTCAACTTCCTAATCTGTAAAATAGAGGCAACAATCTTATCTACCTCAAAGTGTTGTTATGAGGATAAAATTTGCTTAACTCATGTAAAGCAATTAGAACAATACCTGCAACATAGCAGGACTGTGGGTCAATTGGCACCCAGATTGAGGACAGCAGTTGGTCACAGTGATGTTCTTATTATGGTCAAGGATGGAAGTACTCCACAGCATACACAGACACAAGGGTTATGCCTCTTAAGCCCTAGATATATCACCTATTCCATTTGGCCACAAGTCACATGGCCAAGCACAACTTCAACATGTTGGGGAAATATACACTTGCCATGTAATGAATGGGGTAAAGAATGAATATTTTGGAAATATTATCAAATATACTATACTCATTAAAGTCACCACTTGCAAGATTGGTTCTTTGAGGTTTGGTCATATAGAATTGTGATGTGGCATGGCTGTTTGAGTAAAAAATGAAGATTTTTACACATAGGCTTGTTTTGGAAGAGTTTAAAAGACAGAAGCATGCAATCACCTGCATTTGAGGAAATGGAGCATAAGGGATTTTAAGGAGTATAACTTTGATCTATGTGTACCCTTCACAGTTTTCAAGAAAGGCAAATAAGGTAAAGAGTTATTTTGAACGTATTTTTTGCTTGCTGTTTCTTTGATTATGCCATCAATCTGGGCCAGGAGTATGTGAACAGTAGCGTACTACACACAAAGTGCGACCAAGTCACCACAATCCCAATAAGCTTTTAAAAAGAATTTACAAAGTAACAGTTTAAATACCTCACCCATTTTGCCATGCAGATTCATTGTGCATTCATAAAGTTGAGCATCTCTGTTTTCTCCCCATAAGACTGGGCTGGAATTCTGAGAATTATCTTTTCCACAATCCCTTGCCAGAGGCATCCATTTAAAATTCTGTCATGCAGAAGTTTTTTTCTGTCAATGGTAGGCAAACGCAGGAGCTTTTACCAAAGTGCAAATCTCCCACCTCTGCCTGTGGCAGCTGTGATTACCAGGGACATAGGTTACCATGGGTCCTGGCCTTGGTGACAGTAGCAGCTTCCTAGTTTTCTGAAGCCTAGTGATGAACCTCAGAGCCAGAGTAGCCTTTCCTGACTTTTTCCTCCAGCTATTTCAATGAGTATGTAAGCACTTAATTTCCTGTAATAAATCTCTTCCTGTTAGAAATACTTACAGTGATTTCTGTTTTCCTTCTCTGAACACGAACTGATAGAGCCTTTTTCATGTTGATTGGCCATTTATATTTCCTTGTTCACCAAATGCCTGTTCATAGTCATTGCCCATTTTTTATCCTATTGTGCTGTAAAATTAATTTTAGAAATAGTAATGTTTCATCCCTTTTGTGCTACTCCTTTTTCCTGGCTTTTTTTTAAACTTTGGTAACGATTTCTTGTCACACTGAAATTTTCATTTTTATGTATTCAAATCAGGTATTGTTTTTCTCTATGGCTCCTGATTTCCTCTAAATGCTTAGAAAGATCTTCCTCACTCCACGTTATAACTATACTTACCTATATTATTTTTCATACTTAGTTACTTTATTTTTTGTTTTTTATCTTTACTAAATTTGGAATTTATTTTTATGTGTATAATAAAATAGGGTTATACATTTATTTTCTTCTAATTTGAGAGCCAGTTGTCCTACAAAAATAATTTTAAAATACTTTCTTTGCCCTTTCTCATATGAATTTTTTAAATTTGTACTTGAATTTTTTAAACATGTAAACATTATCAGAACTTCTCTTTCACTGATATTTCTGTGTACTATTTGTTCACTACTATAGTTTTTTGATCATCATTGCTTTTTAATAAGATTTATTCTCTGATAAGGCAATTTCCTTGAAAATTCTCACATCTATGCTTTCCTATGAACTTTAGAATATTTTTTTCCAGTTTGTCAAGCATTACATCTAATGTACTTTAATTTCATTAAATATACATATATAGACAAATACACATAAGTTTGGAAAGGATTGATATTTTAAGGCTCAAATACTGGAACATAGAATGTTTCTGCATTTATTCAGATTATATTGTATATCTTTCAATAAAATTTTAGTTTTCTTCAATAACTTGTATTTTTATTGCTAAAATACCTGTGTGTGGTACACCATATTCCATTCAATTAGATCTTACTAATCACTAAAATATTGAAATGACTTATTTACTTATCCATATATTTCATTGTCTTCTCATATAATAATTAAGGAACCCAATGATTCATTACTTGAGAAGTTGCCATATACTTGTCTGTGAATATATCCATTTTTTTCAGAAGCCATAAGCCAATTTATCAAGCATCTGAACCAAGAGATTCTTATGTGCCTGCAACTGTTTTTTTTAATCTTTTTTATTTTTGGCTGTGTTGGGTGTTCATTGCTGCGCACAGGCCTTCTCTCATTGAGGCAAGCGGGGGCTACTCCTCGTTGTGGTGTGTAAGCTTCTCATTGTGGTGTTTTCTCATTGCAAAGCGCAGGCTGTAGGCACGCTGGCTTTAGTAGTTGTGGCTCACGGGCTCAGGAGCGCAGGCTCAGTAGTTGTAGTGCACAGGCTTAGTTGCTCCGTGGCATGTGGGATCTTCCCAGACCAGATATCGAACCCGTGTCCCCTGCATTGGCAGGTGGATTCTTAACCACTGTGCCACCAGGGAAGTCCCATGCCTGAAACTTTTATAAACATTTTATCCAGTATATTAAGATGCAAAATAGTTGTCATGTTAAGTGTTATACAATGTAGAAATTTGAATACTGAGTTATAAAGATCATATTTATATGTGCTCATAAGCAGTGATCACCTGTTATGAATATTAGCATATAAAATGATTTGTATACTATAAATCATCTATATGTGATTTTTTTCCCATAAGATTACTAGATGCTAGTGCAATTATTGCTTAGCATCATCAAAACCTCTGCTGAAGATTGGCAAAACAGACCTAAATTTGAAAAAAGTTATTTCAAAATAGAAGACAGCTTACTAAAGGCATTAAGAGACCTTAGTTTGCTCTCTTCTACCTGGATGTCTCCAGTTATAGGCAGAGAGAGACCATCTTTTTTCATCTATAGGGAAAGAGAATAGTTTTCCCAGAAGTGAAGTATTCTACTATGAAAATCAGCTTAAGGACAAACAACAGCATATGAGAGCAATACTTCTTCTTTGTGTGTTGGAGTTTATAACATGTAGAAGGAAATGTTGAGCAACAACACAAAGGCTGGAAGGGAAAAATGAAGTGATATTATTGTAAGGAATATATGCTCAAGGTAAAATGGAATGTTACTTAGAAGCAGATCAGTTAAAGATGTACTCCATAAATGCTGACGCAACCACTAAACTAACAAAACACAATGTTATAACTAGTAAGTAACAAAGAAGATGAAATAATAAAAAATACTCAATCCAAAAGAAGGAAAAAGGAGAGCCACCCAGTCTATGGTGTTTTGTTATGGCAGCCTGAGCAGACTAAGATAGGTATCTTCAAAAAACCTACAGATAACATCATACTTAATGGTTAAAGAGTGAGTTTTTTTCCCCTTAGACATGTAATGAAGCAAGAATTTCTGCTCTCATCATCCCTGCTAAGCATTGTTCTGGAGGTTCTAGCCTATGAAATAGGCAATAAAAGAAAAGGCATCCAGATTGTAACAAAAGAAGTAAATCAGTCTTTATCCACAGACAACATGATTGCGTATGCAGAAGATTCTATGGAATCTACAAAAAAATTAACTAGAACTAATACATCAGTTTAGCAAGATTGCAGGATACCAGGTCAATATATAAAAATTAGTTGTACCATAGTAATTTTCAATTTCCCTCATATCTTCTACATTTATTAATTAGAATTTCTCTGAAAAGAACAGTTGTCTCTTCTCATTTATTCAGTCAATAGTTTATTTATTTTAGTATGAACTCGTGAATATTTATTTTATAATTTGGGTTGTAATCCAATACTGTTATTTTTTGTTTTTGTTGCTCCAATTGTTCCAGCTTTGGACACTGAGGGGCTCTTCTTGGTTGGTGTGTCTCCATTCCTCCCTCCCTCCCTCCTCCATCCTTTCTTTTCCTTTCTCTGTCTTACTTTTTCCTCCTCCCTCCCTCCCTTCTTTCCTTGCTTCCGTTTTTACTTATTTTTTTTCATTTTTGGAGTTCTTTCCTTTTTGACACCACACAATGCTCCAGGCTCACCTTTTTTTTTCCCAGCTCAAGGCCAATATTCAACCACTTCACAAGAATCCCTAATACTTTTTATTAAAAAATGGTACTTGGAAATCAAAATCTTAAAATTAATATGCTCCTTTCTCCAAAGACTCTAATGCAACATTACATTAGAGTAATATATTTAGTATACATAAGGAACATTAAGGGGTTCCTTATAGCCTGCCACCTTGATTATTTGTTACTTCTTGTAACAGTGAGAAACCTGGCTGTCATTATCTACAATATATTTACTTATTTCTTCAGCCTTGTTATACATGTAGCATAGTTTCAGATTTACTAACCCATATCCTGTGAGAAACAATTTTACCAATTAGAGGGTTTGTGTAGTTCTTTTTGTCTTTAGCATTACAATATCTACTTAAAATACTGTTTTATAGCATTACAAAGGTCAGTTCCTTTCTTTCACATCCTCTTCAGTGTGGTTGTGTCATACATTTGTAATACAGTTAGATTCATGTATAGCCAACTGTATTCTGTTTGGGATCCTTTTCAACATCATGGTTGATTATTTTTTCAATCGCATACAGTAAACATCACTCTTTTTTGGTGTACAGTTCTATGGGTTTTGACAAATGTATAATCATGTATTTACCATACAGAATATTTCTATCACCGTCAAAATTTTCTCGTGTGCTCCTTTATAATCAACTCTTCCCTCTATCCTGCATCTGTTTTCTGTCTTTATAGTTTTGTTTTTCACAGAATGTCTTATATACATGTAGACTATTTAGCTGGCTTCTTTCATTTAGCAAAATGCACTTAAGATTTATCCATGCTGTTACTTGAAGCAGTAGTTCATTAATTTTGGTTTCTAAGTAGTATTCTATCATATGGGTATAACTGTTGAACCACTCACCCATTAAAGGGCAATTGCATGTTTTCAGGTTTTGGTGATTATGAATAAATTTGCTATAAACATTCTCATACAGATTTTGTGTGAACAAAATATTTTAACTCACTTGGCTAAATATCTAGCAACAGGATTGGTGGGTTTGTATGGTAAGTATGTGTTTAACTTTATAAGAAACTGCCAAATCATTTTTAATTTTGATTAAATCCAAAATATTAGTTTTGTGGATTGTGTTTCTAGTGTCAGATCTAAGAACTGTTTACAAAACCCAAGATCAGGTAGACTTTTTCTAGAAATTTTAGAGTTTTACATTTCACAGTTACATCTATAATTCCATTTTAGTTAATTTTTGTGTTAGATGTGACAATTAGATCAGGTTCATTTTTTTTGCATATGGTCATCTGATTGCTCCAGAACCTTTCGTTGAAAAGACTTTGCTTTCTCCTTTGAATTGCCTTTGTACCTATGTCAAAAGTCAGTTGACTGTATTGTGTGGGTCTATTTCTAGGCTTTCCATTCTGTTCCATTGATCTGTGTGTCTATTCTTTCACCAGTACCATGTTCTTTTCTTTATTACTGTAGATTACATGTAGTCTTGAAATCAGGTAGTGTGAGTCTTCTATTTTGATCTTTTTCAGAATTGTTTTGACTATTCTGTTCCTTTGTCTTTCTGTTTAAATTTTATATGAAACTTGTAAATATTAAAAAAAACCCACACACCTGTGGTTTTGATTAGAATTACATTGAATCTATATATTAAATTGAGAAGGATTTACATAAGAGCAATACTGTATCCTCAATCCATAATCACAGTGTGCCTCTCCATTTATTTAGGTCTTCTTTGATTTCTTTCATCAATGACTTTTTACTTTTCAGCATATAGATTTAGTATGAATTTTGTTAGCTTTGTTCCAGTGATTTCATATTATAGAGTGCTACTATAAATGGTATTTTTAAAATTGTAAATTCCAATTTTGCTGGTAATTAAGAATATGATTGACTTTTGTATGTTTTTCTTGTATCCCAAGACCATTCTTAAAAATGCTTATTAGTTCCAGAAGATGTTATGTAGACTCTTTTGGGTTTTCTACATATATAATCATATATTTAAACATGGCAATTGTTCGGGTAGCTAAAAAGTAAGAAACAGTACTATGTCTTCCAAATAATTTAGATTTTGGAGAGAGATTACCCTATTAAAAAAAAAGTAAAATATATACAAAATTCTAATCATGATGAAACTGTAGCCTAACTGATGTTTTTAAACATATCTAAAGAAAATGTTAATAGATATGGCATTTAGAACAAATAAGCCAAGAGAGCAGACAGAGTTTTGACATTTATAGGTTAGTAATTAAACAATCAGCACATTTCAGGGAAGATGGACACTGAATCTTAAGGACAATGAATAAGGTTTCTGGTGTAAACAGGAATGATTCATCCTATCTGAACTTGGCCTGGATGAAATTAACCTCTATTTGTCTGATTTCATTTCCTCCAAGCATCCTATTGATTATCATTTGGTTTCAGGTTCTGAAGTCAGAGTGCTTTGGTTCTATTCAGCCCCAGTATTCAATAGTTAGGTGCAGGCTTTTTAATATCTTTGAGCTCCATTTTCCTCTTTTGTAAAATGAAGCTAAGAATAGTACTTACTTCCTAGGATTGATGAATTAAATAAGATAATACAGTTCAGTATGCTAATGTGGGCATCTCATAAGTAAAACGGACATGGCAGATATCTGAGTTTTCATTGTTCTTACTGGCATCCCAAACTGGCATCCCAAACTCTGAAGAAGATGGCCAGATGAGAGACCCCAGCAGCCAGCGGCAATGGAGTGTACCAAAGGCTATGGGAACATAGGGGGCTAGAGATGAATGCATCTTTTACATGAGGGAATTGAGCAGTGGCAATTAGCCTCTTCTTGTGGGGCTTCCCAGATGACTCAGGGAGAAGCAAGTGGGCACCCACTTGTGCCCAGGGCATCATCAAATAAGAGTGGACTATAATAGCTTAGTAAGACTTACCCTTTCTGTAATATATGGCTACCCAGGAAGACTTTTGCTAGAAAGACATATGCCTCTTGTCTTTTCCCAACCCTGGAGATGCTGGAAGGAGGAGAGGTATTGTGGGGCAAGAGAACTGAAAATGTCCTCCACCTGGCACTTCCTTTTCACTTGATACCTTGCAGGTACTGGCAGTGAGAAGATGAACACCGAATTATCTATGAGATACAGTCAACTGGATTTTTAATATCTGAAAATGGATGCATAGCTATATATCCTGCCCAATATGTCTTAAGAGACCAAAAAGGAAAAGTAAACAGAGCAGGTTTTGAAGAAAAAATAAAACATTTTCATATTTGTATTCTACAGAAAACAGACTGTGCAATTAACAGGTTTTTGTAGCTGGGAACAATTTTTTCCTAATTGGGAACTCTTTTTTTTTTTTTAACTTACTTTTTCATGTCAAGAAAAATGTTTTATTTTTCCTTTCATCATTTTAATGAAATATTGAAAGAATATATGTAGGATATGAAGCATAATAATAAAAGTAACAACACAAACCAAGCTGCATCTTAAGAACTAGAGGTGACAAATATTTCCTACTAAGTGCTCTCCCTATCGTGTATACCTGTTTCCACTCTAGAAGTAGCAGATACTTTCCGTGCCCCACCTTCATACTCTTGGCACTCACCATTCTTGTAAATGCAGATGGATTCTTACTGCCAGTGTCTGCAACTCTTGCCTAGGGGATTTCTCTGGAGTGGATAAGGTAGGCTAGAAGTTCCAGAGAACTTGCTTTTTGTTCTTTTTTAGTATGTTTTAACACATGCACATACACACACACACACACACACACCTCTACGCAATATATTGTTCAGTCTTGTGTTATCATAAATGTGATATCACACATTATATAGTTTTCTGAGACTTGCTTTTTTCATTCAACGTCATGCTTCCAAAATTCATCTGTTTTGTGTATACCTGTAGTTCATTCATTTTATGACTATGTATACTGTCTTGTGACTACAACTTGAATCAACATAATTTTTAAAATTCATTCTCCCATTGATGGATATTTGGGTTGCTTCCATATTCTTTCTATAATGAATAGTGCAAGACTCTCAGGGAACCTGTGCAAAAATTATTGTATCATAGTTTATGAGAATGTTCATTCCAAATTGCATTCCAAAGTGGTTGTAGCAACTTACATTCCCTCTGGCATAAGAATTCCCATTGAACCAAATTCTCTGCAACATATGATCTTGACATTTCTTCACTGATTTGTAGTGCTGCCTTCATTGTATGTGAAGTTATCATCATGTATGGATCCATCTGGATTCATTGGAATAGTCATTAGCTCATTTATCTGTTATTGTGCCAATAGCATGTTACATTTGTACTATATTTTGTAGACTATCCTAATATATCTGGTAAAACAAGTTCCCCTCTTTTGTTTGTAAAGGTTGACTTTACTATTTGTGGATCATTTCTTTTTTTCAAAATCATTCCTCAAAAAAATATAAAACTTTTTGTTTGTGGTTTCCTTGAATATTTATGTTAATTTAGAGAGTAGTGACTTTTTATAGTATTGAGACATATCATCCAAGAGCATGGAATGCGTCTTTCTTTATTCAGATCATTTTCTATGTTACTTTGAGTTCTAAGTTTTGTCCATAGAGATCTTCTGTATTCTTCTAAAGGAATTCCTAGGCACTTTACTGTCTTTGTTACTATTGTGAAAGTTATCCTCTTAAAGTTAATTTCTATTTGGCTATTGTAGTAGAGAACCAAATCTCTCATAAATAGATATTCACATCACCTGCAAATTATGGCAGTGTTATGTGTTACCTTCTAATGCTTATCTTCTTTATTTCTTTTTATTTCTTTGTAGTCTTTACCAGAACTTCCAATATTATATTAAACATGAGCAGTGTTAGTAGGCCTTCTTGTCTAGTTCCTATCTTAAAGGGAATGCATTAAAAGTTTTTTTCATTTCTTACAAGGTTTACTGTAGATTTTGGTATATACCTTTGACCAAGTTAAAGATAGTTCTCTTTTATTCCTAATTTGCTAATGTCTCTTGTGAAAAATACAGCTTGCCTTTTATCAAATGCCTTTCTAGCTCAATTGTGAAAATTACATATTTTTTCTCTTTATACTATTAATGTCACAAATTATAATCAATAGATGAAATTCAATTTATTTTATAATTATAAGACTATTCACTGGATATGACGAGAGAGAAATATGATGTCTAGAGCTGCTATAGCTTGGGCAAAGACCTTGTCTGAGAATGAAGCCGACACACAGCAAAAAGCAGAACAAAACTAAGAGATGAAGAAAACTGGGTCCTGGCAATATGCATTGTGGCATCAAGCGACATGTGAACTCAGTGGTCTCCTAAACATTCGTTTGGAAAGCCAATAAATTCTCTAAAACCACTTTGAGGTTGCTTTTTTCTGCTATGTACTTGATTTGAACACATTACTCACATAATTCAAGGTCTAATTTTTTAAGTGATTAACATTTATAAAATTGCCGATTCTATCTTTATGATTTGAATGACTCCTTTTTTGTAACATCAATTTGCAAAAATTTATGAATCTGTTCCTTAACACTAATCCACTTCTTTGTCTATTTCTAAACCAATAGTATCCTCATTTTTTAACATTTATATTGCTTTTTAATTATATTTATTTTTGAACGGTTCCAAGTCAGAAAGTTTAGAACAGTGTACATTAAAAACTCTCCTCCCAACTCCTGACTCTCAGTGTTTCCCATTCAGATCGCCCAGTTTGATAGATTTCCTGTATATCCTCCCTGATTTTAACATTTATATTGCTTTTTAATTATATTTATTTTTGAACGGTTCCAAGTCAGAAAGTTTAGAACAGTGTACATTAAAAACTCTCCTCCCAACTCCTGACTCTCAATCAGTGTTTCCCGTTCAGATCGCCCAGTTTGATAGATTTCCTGTATATCCTCCCTGAGAACTTTAAGCATACACAAGCAAATATATTATAAGCCAAAAAAGTAGTGTAATATAAAAATTGATCTGCACCTTTAAAATAGTGAATCTTACAGATTATTCCACTTCAGGATATAATGCACATTTTCATTATTTTTATAGCTGGGTAGTATTCTGTTGAATGATTATAGCCTCATTTGTTTTACCGATCTTCTATTGACATTTCTTTTTTGTTTTTTTTTTAGTATTACAAATAGTTAAGGATTGAAAACCTTGTGCACATATCATGTTGAATATGGGGGTATGTAACTCTAGTATACATTCTTTTTTGTAAAAGTACTGAGTCAGAAGGTGTACATATATATATATATACAAATTTTTAATTTTTGGAAAAATATTGTGAAATTGCCTTGGCTTAAAAATTATGCATTTCAGGTGGTAATATGTTTGAAAATATCTATTTTTCCACAGCCTATTATCAAAATATTTTATACTGGTGAATGAAAAGTGGTATCCGCTATTTTAAAATCAACCTTATTGAGATATAATTTACATATGACAAAACACACCAATTTTAAATGTACACTTCAATATGCTTTGACAAATTTATACACCTGTATAACTACCTCCACAATTAAGAGAAAAAAATTTTTATCACCCTAAATGTTCCTTTGAGCCCCACCCAAGTGATTCCCATACCCATCCTTAGTACCTGGAGGTCATTGGTCAGTTTTGTGTTGCTATATATTATATATGCTGTTTGTCAAGTTTCACATGAGTGGAATTGTACAGTGTGTACTCCTTTGTGCCCAGATTCAGTCATGTTTTTGTGTGTATCAGTAGTCTATTATTTTTTTATTGCTGAGTAGTATTCCATTGTAAAAATACAATTCATTTATCAGTACACCTATTAATGAATATGAGTTATTTTTAGTTTTGGACATTTGAATAAAGTTACTATCAACATTGATGTACAAATTTTTATGTGTACATATGTTTTCCATTATTTGGGGTAGATACTTAAAAGTGGAATCTCTGGGTCAAACTTTGTAAGAGATTGCCAACTGGAACAAACTGGTTGTAAAATTTTGCATTCCTATCACTAATACAGAGAATTCTGTTTGCTCTGCATTCTTTCTAACACTTGATATCATCAGTCATTTACATTTTTGCCATTTTAGTGAGTCTATAATGCTATCTTATTACAGTTTTAATTTGCATTTCTCTGATGATGAAGGATGTTGAGCATCTTTACATATACTCATTAACCACTCTTACATCTTCTTTTCCAAATGTCTATTCAATCTTTTGCTCACTTAAACAAATTTAGTTGTTTGTTTGTTACGGAGTTGTAGGAGTTTATAACTATACCTATATCTTTATCTATTATCTAGCTATCATTTATCATCATCTATTATCAATCATCTATCTATATATATATGTATATAGTTTGGATACAAGCCTTTTGTCAGATAAATGTACAACTTTTTGCCAGTTTGTGGCTCACCTTTTGATTTTTTAAACGATGTCTTTTGAAGAGCAGAAATTTTTCATTTTGATTAATACAAATTTATCACTGTGTAAAAGTGTGTTTATTTGTTTTAGCTGAGAAATCTCTGCATGTCCCAAAATAATGAAGATTTTACCCTATGTTTCCTCCTAGGTTCTTTATACTACTGGCTTTTATGTTCATGTCTATGAATTTTTTTGAATTATTTTTTTGCATGTGGAGAGAGGTAAGGTTCATCTAAATCAAGTTTATTTTCTTACATGTGGATGTGTAATTTTTCCAGGCCCATTTATTGAAAACATTCTCTATTACCCATAAATTACCTTTTAATCTTTAAAAAAAATAATTGACCATACATTTGTAGACATACTTATGAACTCTCAATTCAGTTCCATTGGATTATATACCTGTCTTCACAACAGTATCATGCTGTCTTGATTGTGTAGTTGTACAGTGAATCTTGAAATTAGGTGGTGTAACTCCTCCAAATATTTTCTGCTTTTTCAAAATTGTTTTACCTATATAGGTTCTTTTGATTCCAATACAGATTTTAAATTCATCTTGTCAATTTCTATTAAAAAGCTTGCTGGGATTTTTTATCAAGATTGTGTTAAATCTCTTGGTCAGTTTGGGGAGACTTAAAGTACTAAAAAGCTGAGTCATCCAGTCTATGAATAGGATATAACTCTTCACTTATTTCATCCTCTTCTTTGCCATGTTTTACAGTTGTTATTGTGTATATCTTGTATATATTGTTCCCCAGAAGATATTTATATTTTTTGATGATGTTGTAAATGGTATTCTTTAAATTTCAATTTCCATTTTTTATTAGTAATACAGAAATGCAATGCATTTTGTGTCTTAAGCCTAGTATCTTGTGACCTTATAAGGATAAACAGATTTCTACACCTTCCTTTCCAATTTGTATGCATCTTTTTGTATTCTTACAGATTACACTAAATAAGACTTCTTTGTTCCTAACATTAAGAGGAAAACATCCAGTGTTTCACTATTAATTATGAGGTTAGAGAAAGATTTTACACAAAACCGCATATCCAATTGAAGATGCTCCCTCTTTTTTTTTTTTTTTACAGCCGGTTTTTATTAGTTATCTGTTTTATACATATTAATGTAAATATGTCAACCCCCATCTCCCAGTTCATCCCACCACCACCAACCCCCTGCTCTCCCCCCTTGGTGTCCATACGTTTGTTCTCTACATGTGTGTCTCTATTTCTGGATTGCAAACGGTTCTTCTGTACCATTTTACTAGATTCCGCATATATGTGTTAATATACGATATTTGTTTTTCTCTTTCTGACATACTTCACTCTGTATGACAGACTCTAGGTCCATCCATGTCTCTACAAATGACCCAATTTCATTTCTTTTTATGGCTGAGTAATATTCCATTGTATATATGTACCACAACTTCTTTATCCATTCATCTGTCGATGGACATTTAGGTTGCTTCCATGACCTGGCTATTGTAAATAGTGCTGCAGTGAACATTGGGGTGCACGTATCTTTCTGAATATGGTTTGCTCTGGGTATATGCCCAGTAGTGGGATTGCTGGGTCACATGGTAATTCTATTTTTAGTTTTTTTGGGTTTTTTAAAATAAATTTATTGATTTTATTTATTTTCATTTTTGGCTGTGTTGTGTCTTTGTTGCTGCATGCAGGCTTTCTCTAGTTGTGGCGAGTAGGGGTGACTCTTCGCTGCGGTGCGCTGGCTTCTCATTGCGGTGGCTTCTCTTGTTGCAAGCCACGGACACTAGGTGCGCAGGCTTCAGTAGTTGTGGCATGCCAGCACAGTAGTTGTGTCTCATGGGCTCTAGAGCGCAGGCTCAGTAGTTGTGGCGCAAGGGCTTAGTTGGTCCGTGGCATGTGGGGTCTTTCTGGACCAGGACTCGAACCCATGTCCCCTGCACTGGCAGGCAGATTCTTAACCACTGCGCCACCAGGGAAGCCCTATTTTTAGTTTTTTAAGGAACCTCCATACTGTTCTGCATAGTGGCTGTATCAATTTACATTCCCACCAACTGCAACAGGGTTCCGTTCTGCCTGTGTCATAAAGTGTTCTGCCTATGTTTTCCTCTCAGGATTTTATAGTGTCTAGCCTTACATTTAGGTCTTTAATCCATTTTGAATTTATTTTTGTATACAGTGCTAGGGAGTGTTCTAATTTCATTCTTTTACATGTAGCTGTCCAGTTTTCCCAGCACAACTTATTGAAGAACATGTCTTTTCTCCATCATATATTCTTGCTCCCTTTATCAAAGATAATGTGACCATATGTGCATAAGTTTATCTCTGGGCTTTCTATCCTGTTCCATTGCTCTATATTTCTGTTTTTGTGCCAGTACCATATTGTCTTACTTACTGTAGCTTTGTAGTATAGTCTGAAGTCAGGGAGTATGATTCCTCCAGAGCTGTTTTTCTTTCTCAAGATTGCATTGGCTATTCGGGGTCTTTTGTATTTCCATACATATTGTGAAACTTTTTGTTCTAGTTCTCTGAAAAACACCATTGGTAGTTTGATACGAATTGCATTGAATCTGTAGATTGCTTTGGGTAGTATAGTCGTTTTTACAATGTTGATTCTTCCAATCCAGCAACATGGTATATCTCTCCATCTGTCTGTATCATCTTTAATTTCTTTCATCAGTGTCTTATACTTTTCTACATATAGGTCTTTTGTCTCCTTAGGTAGATTTATTCCTAGTTATTTTATTCTTTTTGCTGCAGTGGTAAATAGGAGTGTTTCCTTAATTTCTCTTTCAGATTTTTCATCATTAGTGTATAGGAATGCAAGAGATTTCTGTGCATTAATTTTGTATCCTGCTACTCTATCAAATTTATTGATTAACTCTAGTAGTTTTTTGATAGCATCTTTAGGATTCTCTGTGTATAGTATCATGTCATCTGCAACCAGTGACAGCTTTACTTCTTCTTTAATGATTTGGATTCCTTTTATTTCTTTTTCTTCTGATTGGTGTGACTAAAACTTCCAAAACTATGTTGAATAATAGTGGTGAGAGTGGGCAACCTTGTCTTGTTCCTGATGTTAGTGGAAATGGTTTCAGTTTTTCACCATTGAGAATGATGTTTGCTGTGGGTTTGTCATATATGGCCTTTATTATGTTGAGGTAAGTTCCCTCTATGCCTACTTTCTGGAGGGTTTTTATTATAAATGGGTGTTGAATTTTGTCTAAAGCTTTTTCTGCATCTATTGAGATGATCCTATGGTTTTTCTCCTTTAATTGGTTAATATGGTGTATCACACTGATTGATTTGCCTATATTGAAGAATTCTTGCATTCCTGGGATAAACCCCACTTGATCATGGTGTATGATCCTTTTAATGTGCTGTTGGATTCTGTTTGCTAGTATTTTATTGAGGATTTTTGCATCTATGCTCATCAGTGATATTAGCCTGTAGTTTTCTTTTTTTGTAACATCTTTGGTTTTGGTATCAGGGTAATGGTGGTCTTGTAGAATGATTTTGGGAGTGTTCCTCCCTTTGCTATATTTTGGAAGAGTTTGAGAAGGATAGGTGTTAGCTCTTCTCTAAATGTCTGATAGGATTCACCTGTGAAGCCATCTGGTCCTGGGCTTTTATTTGTTAGAAGATTTTAAATCACATTCTTAATTTCAGTGCTTGTAATTGTTCTCTTTATATTTTCTATTTCTTCCTGGTTCAGTCTCAGAAGGTTGTGCTTTTCTAAGAATTTGTCCATTTCTTCCAGGTTGTCCATTTTATTGGCATAAAGTTGCTTGTAGTCATCTCTCACGATCCTTTGTATTTCTGCAGTGCCAGTTGTTACTTCTCCTTTTTCATTTCTAATTCTATTGATTTGAGTCTTTTCCCTTTTTTTCTTGATAAGTCTGGCTAACGGTTTATCAATTTTGTTTATCTTCTCAAAGAACCAGTTTTTAGTTTTATTGATTTTGCTATCATTTCCTTCATTTCTTTTTCATTTATTTCTGATCCGATCTTTATGATTTCGTTCCTTCTGCTAACATTGGGCTTTTTTTTTGTTCTTCCTTCTCTAATTGTTTTAGGTATAAGGTTAGCTTATTTATTTGAGATGTTTCTTTTTTCTTGAGGTGGGATTGTATTGCTCTAAACTTCCCTGTTAGGACTGCTTTTGCTGCATCCCATAGGTTTTGGGTCGTCGTGTTTTCATTCTCATTTGTTTCTAGGTAATTTTTGCTTTCCTCTTTGACTTATACAGTGATCTCCTGGTTATTAAGTAGTGTATTGTTTAGCCTCCATGTGTTTGTATTTTTTACAGATTTTTCCTGTAATTGATATCTCGTCTCATAGCATTGTGGTCAGAAAAGATACTTGATACAATTTCAATTTTCTTAAATTTACCAAGGCTTGATGTGTGACCCAAGATATGATCTATCCTGGAGAATATTCCATGAGCGCTTGAAAAGAAAGTGTATTCTTTTGTTTTTGGATGGAATGTCCTATAAATATCAGTTAAGTCCATCTTGTTTAATGTATCATTTAAAGCTTGTGTTTCCTTCTTTATTTTCATTTTGGATGATCTGTCCATTGGTGAAAGTGGAATGTTAAAGTCCCCTACTATGATTGTGTTACTGTCAATTTCCCCTTTTATGACTGTTAGAATTTGCCTTATGTATTAAGGTGTTCCTATGTTGGGTGCATAAATATTTACAATTGTTATATCTTCTTCTTGGATTGATCCCTTGATCATTATGTAGTGTGCTTCTTTGTCTCTTGTAATAGTCTTTGTTTTAAAATCTATTTTGTCTGATATGAGAATTGCTACCCCAGCTTTCTTTTGATTTCCATTTACATGGAATATCTTTTTCCATCCCCTCACTTTCAGTCTGTATGTGTCCCTAGGTCTGAAGTGGGTCTGTTATAGACAGCATATATATGGGTTTTGTTTTTGTATCCATTCAGCAAGCCTGTGTCTTTTGGTTCGAGCATTTAATCCATTTACATTTAAGGTGGTTATCGATATGCATGTTCCTATTACCATTTTCTTAATTGTGTTGGGTTTGTTTTTGTAGGTCCTTTTCTTCTCTTGTGTTTCCCACTTAGAGAACTTCCTTTAGCATTTGTTGTAAAGCTGGTTTGGTGGTGCTGAATTCTCTTAGCTTTTGCTTGTCTGTAAAGATGTTGATTTCTCCATAAAATCTGAATGAGATGCTTGCCGGGTAGAGTAATCTTGGTTGTAGGTTCTTCCCTTTCACCACTTTAAGTATCACGAGCCACTCCCTTCTGGCTTGTAGAGTTTCTGCTGACAAATCAGCTATTAACCTTTTGGGAATTCCATTTTATGTTATTTGTCATTTTTCCCTTGTTGCTTTTAATAATTTTTCTTTGTCCTTAATTTTTGTCCATTTGATTACTATGTGTCGTGGCATGTTTCTCCTTTGGTTTATCCCACCTGGGACTCTCTGTGCTTCCTGGACTTGGGTGGCTGTTTCCTTTCCCATGTTAGGGAAGTTTTCGACTATAATCTCTTCAAATATTTTCTCGGGTCCTTTCTCTCTCTCTTCTTCTCCTGTGACTCCTATAATACGAACATTGGTGCATTTATTATTGTCCCAGATGTCTCTTAGGCTGTCTTCATTTCTTTTCATTCTTTTTTATTTATTCTGTTCTGCAGCAGTGAATTCCACCATTCTGTCTTCCAGGTCACTTATCCGTTCTTCTGCTATTGATTCCTTCTAGTGTATTTTTCATTTCAGTTATTGTTTTGTTCATCTCTGTTTGTTTGTTCTTTAATTCTTCTAGGTCTTTGTTAAACATTTCTTGCATCATCTAGATCTTTGCCTCCATTCTTTTTCCGAGGTCCTGGATCATCTTCACTATTGCTTTTCTGAATTCTTTTTCTGGAAGGCTGCCTATCTCCACTTCATTTAATTGTTTTTCTGGGGTTTTATCTTGTTCCTTCATCTGGTACATAGTCCTCTGCCTTTTCATTTAGTCTATCTTTCTGTGAATGTGGTTTTCGTTCCACAGGCTGCAGGATAGTTTTCTTGCTTCTGCTGTCTGCCCTCTGGTGGATGAGGCTATCTAAGAGGCTTGTGCAAGCTTCCTGATGAGAGGGACTGGTGGTGTGTAGAGCTGGGTGTTGGTCTGGTTGGCAGAGCTCAGTGATACTTTAATCCACTTGTCTGCTGATGGTTGGGGCTGAGTTCCCTTCTTTTTGGTTGTTTGGCCTTAGGTGACCCAGCACTGGCACCTACAGACTCTTTGGTGGGGCTAATGGCAGACCCCTGGAGGGCTCATGCCAAGCAGTACTTCCCAGAACTTCTGCTGCTGGTGTCCTTGTCCCTTCAGTGAGGCACAGCCACTGCCCACCTCTACAGGAGGCCCTCCAACACTAGCAGGTAAGTCTGGTTCAGCCTCCTATGGAGTCACTGCTCCTTCCCCTTGTCCTGATGGGCACACTACTTTGTGTGTGCCCTCCAAGAGTGGAGTCTCTGTTTCCCCCCGTCCTGTCGAAGTCCTGCAATCAAATCCCTCTAGTCTTCAAAATATTATTCTCTGGAAATTCCTCCTCCCATTGCTGGACCCCCAGGTTGGGAAGCCTGATGTGGAGCTCAGAACTTTCACTCCAGTGGGTGGGCTTCTGTGGTATATTTGTTCTCTGGTTTGTGAGTCATCCACCCAGTGGTTATGGGATTTGATTTTTATTGTGATTGCACCCCTCCTGCCATCTCAGTGCAGCTTCTCCTTTGTCTTTGGATGTGGGATATCTTTTTTGGTGAATTGCAATGTCTTCTTGTTGATAACTGTTCAGCAGTTAGTTGTGATTCTGGTACCTTCACGAGAGAGTGAGCACATGTCCTTCTACTCTGCCATCTTGAACTAATCTTGAAGATGCTCCCTCTTGAGATGCTCCCTGTTGTTCCTTTTTATTTTTTTCAAGAGCTCATCACCAATGGAAGTCAAATTTTTTAAATGATTTTCTACATCTATTGAGATAGTTCTATGTGTTTTTTCCTTATTCTGTTAAAATGGTGGATTATGATTGATGTTTAAATGCTAAACTAACCTTGGGATAAACACCACTTCTGGGATAAATTCCACTTGGTCAAGATTTCTCATACTTATAAATATTGTTGAATGTTATTGCTAATTTTTCTTTAAGCTTTTTTCTTATTGTTTTTCATATGATATATTGGTCTGCTATTCTTTTTCTCTCTCTGCCTTGTTTTATTTAGTTTTGGTATCAGTGCAATGCATCCTCTATTTTCTCAAAGAGTTAGTATTAATATTTTTATTTCTTAAAGATTTGATATTATTCACCAGTGAAGCCATCTGGCTGAAAGTTTTTTGTAGGAAGCGTTTATATCACAACTCTATTTCTTTAACAGAGATGGACCTATTCAGATTTTCAATTTCTTTTTGAGACAGTTTTGGTAATTTTATCTTCAAAAGAAATTTTTTATTCATCTAAGTTCTTGAATTTATTTGTATAAAGTTTTTCATAATTTTTCCTTATTGTCCTTCTGATTTCTGTATGATCTGTAGTGATAACTCCTCTTATGTTCCTCAACTGGTAATTTGTGTTCACTTTGTCTTTTTTTTCCTTCATCAGTCTAATAAAGTCTTACCAATTTTATTTATAATTTCAAAGAACTGACATGTGGTTTTGCTAATTTTTTTAATTCTTTATCTCTTCTCTATTTTGTTTTCAGATTTCTTTTTTTAGATTCTTAAGGTAGAAGCTTAGAGAATTCATTTTGGATCTTTCTTTTTTATAATGCCAACATTTATAATTATACATTGCTCTCTAATCACTTTTTTAACTGCATCTCACAGATATTCATGTTGTATTTTCATTTAGTTAATTTATTTCACGATGTATTCTAATTTCCTTTTTGATTTCTTCTTTGAGCAACAAATTATTTAGGAATGTATTGTTTAATCTCCAAATATTTTAGGTTTTCTAGAAAGCTTTCTGTTACTGATTTTTAATTTGAATTCATTGTGGTAAAAGAAATACTCTATATGATTTCATTTTTTTTAAAACTGCTGTGACTTGTCTTATGAATGAGCATGAATATTGCTTATCTTGATTAATATTCCATGTACACATGAAAATAATTTATATCCAATGTTTTGAGATGGATATTTATATATATAATTATATTTATGAATTTATATATTTATATGTTATAATACTGTGTAATAATACAATTTTACATTTTTATAGTCCAGAAAGTTGATGGTGTTATTAAAATATTCTATAAGTTTGTTACTTTACCTCTTCAATGCCACATACAAAAAAACAAAAAAGAGGAATACAGATTGGAAAGGAATGTAGAGAAATGTATCCAGTCACTAATGACATGAGAATGTACATAAAACTGACTGTTCTTTTCTAATGGAAAGTTAAACTTATTGTTTATTTTAAATAGTTCACATTTTAAAAGAATAGTTAAACCTGTAAGCTCTGATCTTGAAAGAGAGAGAGAGAGAGAGAGGAAATCTATATAAATACAAAGCTTACCTTTTCATTTCTTTGAAAAGAAAAAAAATTTTTTTCATTTGTTTCTTGACTCCTATTCTTCTAGGAGGGAAAGAGATTTCTCTACTACATTCACATAACTTTATTCAGAGATATTTTATCTGTACAGAATCAAGGGTGGCCATCAGACAGAACCAAAAGGCCAACCTTGATATTTTCCCATCCCACTTGCGTGAGACAAGTCACTTGAATATTTCTTGAAGTATTTAGAAATGATTGTATATTCTGCATATCTAAAGATCTACCATCTTTGTCCATTATTTTCTAATGAAAAATTAAACTTACCATTTCTATTTAATAATTTCTACTTAATATACAGAAAGGCTTATTTCTCCTGGGAAACTTTCTATTGTTATAAATATTCAATGTATCCTTACAGTTTTTTTATGTTCACCATTGGTTGTAAAGAGTTGAAAATAGTATAATCATTCTTTGTGTGTAGATAGACTTATGCTACACAAAAGTTATAATAATGATGATGATTGCTATGAGAAATGAGCTTAAACAACTAAAACATTAACAGTGGAATTATCTAATAAACTTAAAGCAACTTGAGACATATTGTCAAAAACTGAGATTATATCAACATGTAAGCTCAGTTTGTGTTTAAATATCTTATTTATTTTTGTCATATTTTATCAGTCTAAGCAAATGCTTTTAAGGTACTTGAATGTAATTGAATTTTCTCTACTATAGCACTTCAATTATTTAATAATTTATACCACTCTTGAAGGTTTCTATTTAGTAATGTTTCTTTCTTTATATTTCATCTAAGATGTGAGATATATTCTGGGGGCTAACAGAATCATATTTCTAAAGGGTTGCATTTATCTTGTATTCTTACTATTCACTTTTAATTGTAAGCATAATCAATAGTCTAGCTTTTGAGATACGTTATATCTTAAAACGTCATACACTATGACCTAGCATGTACTCTCCTGCATTTTGAAGCAAAAGATTGTCCAGAAGGAGCTAGTCTAAATTTTTACATTTTATTTTGAACTTATTTTAAAACACTGTTGTTTAAAATAGTGCTTATTAAAACAAAAACCTTATTTTATTTCAGCTCGCTCTTCATTTTACTGTAAGAAGCCTTTATAACTTAGTAATTGAGTAATTGAGACTTAGTAAAAGTAATTGAGCTCTTCATTTTACTGTAAGAAGCCTTCATAACTTAGTAATTGAGAGGGTTCTGAGTCAGACTACCTGGCTTTATCACTTCTAATTCTGGGACCTTGGTCAAATTACTTGAGCTCTTTGTACCTCTAGTTTCTTATATATATGTAAAGGAAATAATGATATGGTTTATTTCATAAGACTATGCTTTATGAGATAATATATGTTAGGGATTATAAAATTGGCACATAGATAGCACCTAATTAACATTAGGAACTTCTTATTACTCTGAACTCACACAGAATGTTTAGTTATACACAGATGTCATTTTGACAAGAAAAACTTTTAGGAAGATAATTCTTTCATTCACTCAGTAAAGATATGTTGAGAGTTTACAATCTGTCAGGCAATGTACTAAGTGTTGAAGGAAGGGTAAAAACTGTTTCTGACCTAAAGGAGGTAACCGGTTGTAGGGAGACAAGTGAGGAGACAGCAAAACAAGATGATGGCTGCTATGATATAATAGAAGAGGGATCAGCAAACTTTTTCTGAAAAGGGTCAGATAGTTAATTATTTTTGGCCCTGTGGGTCATGCAGTTTCTGTTGCAAGTAGTCAGTTCTGCTGTTGTACTGCCAGCTGAAAATTGGCGTTTGCCATCTGCCTCTACAAGGGTTAAATCACAAGCTGCTGTGACTGCTGACCTTCAACACCCCCTGAAAGGAGTTCAGGGTAGAGATCAAGAATGAGGCACTCTGTGCTCTGGGAAAAACTGGCAGAACAGGCCTTCAGATAGATAGATATTTTCAGGAGAACATTTTATAAGCCCAACTCTTGGATCTCCTCATATCTAGAAAAGCACTAAAATCATAAATGGTGACATCTGCTCTTCAGGACTAGCAGTAGCCTTCACAAGACTATCAGCAAGCTTGTGTAAAAATATGTGCTTGATTGCATGTGCTCCCCCTTCACCAAAATCACATATATACTGACCTGCCCCCTTACGTCTTCAGAGCAGTTTCTCAGAGCTATCTGAAATGCTGCCTCCCAGGCTATAGTCTTCCTTTGGCCCCCAAATGAGGCAAACTTAACTTACAACTCTCATGTTGTGCATTTTTTTCAATCGACAGTACTAAAGCACTTGTTTCAGACTATACAAAAATAGGTAGGAGGCCAGATTTGTCTCTAGGCCATAGTGTTTTTTTGTCTGTAGTTTGTTGACTCCTGAGATAGAAGGATCAGGGTTCCTGGGAGGAGTGGTCTTTCTGGACAAAAGTATGACAAACAAGTTTAAATATAGAGTACAGATAATTCAGGTGAAAATGAGTGAAGGAATAATACGCAAAGCATAAAATAGCATGTGCAAATAATAGCCTCCAAAACTGAGTACTTACTTTGTACTCTGCACTTTACATAAATTATTTAATTTATTCATCTCAATATCCATGTGAAGTAGTCATTATTATGTCTATTTTGCAGAGAAGAAAATTGAGACTTAAAAAATTAGGCATCTTGCTATGGTCACACAGATTATAAGTACCAAAGGGGTGTTTTGAAACCAGATCTAAGTGATTCCATGCATGCATGTTCTCTTAAACCTTATATTATACGATGCCAACAGATTTTTAGCTATTTAGAAAACAGCAAATACCATGGCCAAGGCATTGAATGGATTTGAGTTGATGGAAGAAATGGGGCAAGATCAATGCTGTATTAGTGACTTTGGAATTTATCCTGAGGGTGAAGGAAGAATTATTACAGGATTTTAAGCAACAGACCTGTGTTTTAGAAAAATGATTCTAGCCACATGGTGGAGGAAAACTCATTGATAATCAAGGCCCTCAATCAATATTTGTTAAATTTTTAAAAACAATGAGTATATTAAAGGGGTTGAAACAGGATACATGAAATGTATTTGGAAACTAGAGCAGTGATCTAGGGAAGAGGTTATGAGGGTCTAAATGCGGACAGTGGTTGAGGGAATGGGAGAAGAGATAATAGACATACAGTGGTTCTCAAATTTAATTCCCTAGCATAATTACTGTGGTGCTTTAAAAAATTCCACATGCTAAATATCGTTCCTGGAGATTCTGATTCAGTAGGCCCGGGTGGGAACTAAGCATCTACACTTTGTAAAGATTTCACGGATGAATCCGTCAGCTGCATAAAGAATCCCTGGGAAATAGAATGAGTACCATGTAAATTATGGCACATTTACTAAGATTAGGAATGAATGAAGGGGAAGAAGATAAATTTCAAACTGAAGAAGGTGCAGTTGAGTCATTTTAGGTGCATTCAAATGGAGACATCTGACAAGCACTGGATAGTGTTTCCAGAGCTCAGGAGCAGGGCTAGACAGCCAATAGAAACACGGAAGTCAGTAATCATTCATAGAAAGAAGATTAAACATATGTTCTATAAGTTATGTTATAGCTGAATTCAAGATCAGAATGCCTCAGAGGGTAATCAGGCATTGGAACAGAGGCGTATTGGCTTCCTAGTACCTTTAAAACACACCTCTTTTCAACCGTGGGTTTGTCCTTTATTAGGATCAGCAAGGTTCTACATGCCAGCATGGTGCCATAAAATTTCCAGAAATTAGGTATTTTCTAGTGCTCTCCTCAAACGCGGAGTATAAAGTTGTTTTTAATGGGGCTGAGCTGGTCAGGAGGAGACAATCCTCAACAGCACTAACACTCAGTGTACACCAGCTAATCGGAACCGCCCCCTTGGGCGGTTGTGGCGGTTGCCACAATTAGCAGAACTTCTTGCAAAGCCGAAGAAGTAAGTGAGTACAAAAGAGAATGGGCTGTACACTTAGTCAACACCTACAGCAATTTCTAATGTTTCATTTAACAGAAATAGTCCGTGCCATCAGTATAAAGGACAATGCCTATCTTTTGTTTGTTGGAAAGAAAGCATATATCCAACTCTCATAAGGATAACTAAAACCATTTTGATTTTTTTTAAAAAAGGGAAGCTAGAGCAGAGACAGGTCTGAAACTTTCACAGTTTAGACGGCATCTTTCATGAAATTCTTGATACTGAGTCAAATTAACAAGAAGCTTTTGGTAACTACTGTGAAGAAGCATTATAGAAGTGCATTTTTGTACATTTGAGCTTGAGGACAATTATCTAGTAAATCAATGACTGATGGTGGGTAAATGAATGCACAAAGAGCCTTAGTTATTTATTTATAATTTCTGCTCCTTAGATTCCCAAAAGAACTTGAGGTGGCTTACAATAAAAATGTTTATATGTATACTTTATTTTATTTTTTAAAAAATTTTATTGGAGGGCTTCCCTGATGGCGCAGTGGTTGAGAGTCCGCCTGCCGATGCAGGGGACACGGGTTCGTGCCCCGGCCTGGGAGGATCCCACATGTCGCGGAGTGGCTGGGCCCGTGAGCCATGGCCGCTGAGCCTGCGCGTCTGGAGCCTGTGCTCCGCAGCGGGAGAGGCCACAGCAGTGAGAGGCCCGCGTAACACAAAAAAAAAAAAAAAAAAATTTATTGGAGACCAGTTGATTTAAAATGTGTTAGTTTCTGCTGTACAGCAAAATGAATCAATTATATATATATATATATATGTATATCCACTGTTTTTTTAGATTATTTTCCCATATAGGTCATTATAGAGTATTGAGAAGAGTTCCCTGTGGTATACAGGGAACTGTATATTAGTTATCTGTATATTAGTTATTAGTTAGTTATTAGTTATCTATTTTATATAGAGTAGTGTGTATATGTCATTCCCAATCTCCCAATTGATCTTCCCCTTTTCCCCCCTGGTAACCACAAGTTTGTTTTCTACATCTGTGACTCTATTTCTGTTTTGTAAATAAGTTCATTTGTACCCTTTTTAAAAATTCCACATATAAGTGATATCATATGATGTTTGTCTTTCTCTGTCTGACTTACTTCACTCAGTATGACAATCTCTAGGTCCAAAATTTTTTATTTTTATTAAGGCAAAAAATTTAAAAGTCAGTATTAAAAGGGCCATAATGAGACACAGTGACCCTCTCTCTGCTTTATCCCTCAGTCCTTCTCCCCCCGAACAATTATTTTTCAACTTTTTCATGTTTTTTTTCCTGATATTTGAACATAATATATATGTTGCTATTACTTGACTTAATCTTTTTAATATAGTAACTTCATTTTATATTAGGTCTCCTAACCCCCCTTAATTCTCCCTTTTCCATCCTTCTAATAATAGTTCTATCACAATGTTTGATTGAATCAATAGGCAGTGTCTACATCATGTCACTATGGATATTATTCATTGTGGAGCCAAGTAGCATATCATGACTGTTTACCTTCTGGCACAATCTTCTCTATCCTCCATATCCCCAGAATTAATAATTTGCTTGCTTTTTCATTTACTGAACTTTATGTATGTATTGCTAATTCTTCGCAGTAGCACCAACAAGTTCATATGGTTTTCCAAATACTTACACAACCAACTTATATTTATTATTTTTTCTTTCTTCCTGGAGAATGTCCTCCAGACCCTTCCACTTATCCTCTCTATTCTGGACAGGTTTCTTCTAATGCATAGGTGTCCTTTTGGGAACTTCTCTTTCTACTTTTTTACATTGGGTTCCTGTTTCTTGAATCCAATGGTTTCTTCTTTCTTGGTTTAGTGCCTTGCTTTTCTAGATGACATCCTTCACTAGCCTACAAAGAAGTGGTGCATGAAAAAGAATATTTTTTAAGTCTCACTTTTTGAAGGTGTCTTTTGCCATTCCATGGAATTTTAAAATTTGGGTTATCTTATTTTTAAGTTCCACCTGCTCTTTTTTGTCCCTTTATCACAGCATCTCTTTTGTGTTAGAAATGAAATAAATCTTTTTTGGTGGTATTAATTATAACGATTTCTTAAAGTTTTCTTATTTTTCCCTGCTAACATTCAGTATAGTGTTCTATGTATGTCAATTAGGACAAGCTGGTTGATAGTGTTGTTCAATTCTTCCATATCCTTACTGATTTCCAGTACATATATTCTATCAGTTACTAAGAGAGATGTGTGAAGTCTCCAGCTGTAATTGTGGATTTGTTGATTTCTACTGTCAGTTCTATCAGTTTTGCTTCATGTATTTTAAAATTCTATTGTTAGATGTATATACATTTAGTATTATTATACCTTCTTAATAAATAAACCCTTTTATTATTAGTGATGATAATCATTAACATTATGTAATGTCTCTCTCTTTTTTTTTTTTTTTTTTTGGGTAGTAATCCTTGTTTTGAAGTCTACTTTGTCTGACACTAATATAACCGATCAAATTTTTTTAAATTATTTTATTTTATTTTATTTTATTTTTTGGCTGCTCCATGCAGCATGTGGGATCTTAGTTCCCGGACCAGGGATTGAACCCATGCCCCCTGCATTGGAAGCAGGGAGTCTTAACCACTGGACTGCCAGGGAAGTTCCCAATTTTTCTTTTGATTAAATTTTACATGGTATGTCTTCTTTTTCCACTTTTATTCTTACCAATCTATGTTTTTATATTTAAAGTTGGGTTCTTATAGTTAGCTCAGCAGTTAGATATTGATTTTCTTTTTAATCCAATCTTACCATCTCTGCCTTTTAATTGGAATGCTTAAAAACAATACTTTTTATTTTACCTGTGTTATAAATTCAAAAACATTGTTACTGGTATTTTTTTTCTTTAGATAATTTTGGGATAGAACATTTAAAAATATTCTTTTATAGCTATCTTAATTTCTATTATTTCCAGGGCTTTTCATTTTTTTATATATATTTCTAATTTGCTCTCTGAAGGTCTTCATTTAACATTTCTTAAAGTGTGTGACTACTGGTAATGAATTCTATTATCTCTTGTTTATATAAAGAGTTCTTTACTTTTACTGGGTATACAATTCTGGGTTGACAGATTTTTTTCTTCATTTCTTTCTTTCTTTTAGTAGTTTAAAGATGATATTGTCTCGTGACTTGTATAGTTTCTAATAAGGTCTGTTGTAATTCTAACTTTTGCTCCTCTATACATAATTTGTCTTTTTTTTCCATGTCAGCCTTCAAATTTTCTCATTATCTTTGTTTGTTTTTTAACAATTTGTGAATTGTGTTTCTGATTTTAAAATATTATTTTTACTGCTTGTGTTTCTCTGAGATTCTTGGATATATTTTTTGTCATGTTTTATTACTTCTGGAAAATTCTTTGCTTTTAACTCTTTACATATTTCTTCATAAAATAATTTCTTATTTTTCCTCTTCTTCTGGGGTTCAAGTTACATGTATATTGGACCATTTGATATCGTCACACAGTTCTTGAATGCTTTTTTCTCTTTGTTTTTCATATATTTTCTTTTTCTTTTCAGGTTGATTAATTTCTACTAACTTTTCCTAAAGTTTTCTGCTTCCCAGTTTATTTGTCCTTTCTTTTTTAAAAAAAATCAAATCTTCTCTGTTCTTCATTTTAATCAAGGTATTTCTGAGTTATTTTGTTCCATGATTATTTTTACTTAACAAAATAGAAATGCTTTCTTTTGTTTCTATTTTGTTATTTTGAGATTTTGCATTAACTATCTTATCATTTCTATTGTTTTTAGTTTTACTCTTTTTTCACCCTAGTTTACTGAATGGAATGCTCAGCTCTTTTAAGAAAAAATGATTTTTTGTAATGTTTTCATTTCATACTATTTCTTCTAAGTGATGCTTTGCTGCATCCCATGTTTTGATGTATAATGCTTTCATTATTGTTCAATTTTAAATATTTTCTAATTTTCATTATAATTTCTTTTATAAACTCCTTTCCATTACTGAACTCTGGAAAAATCAAATAAATAAATTTTAAAAACTTCCTTTCCATTATGATTTCTTTATTTTAAAGCTATAATATTATAATTGTAACTTTCAAATGGGTTTTTGTCATCATTTTTTTATGTTATCGAGACTTAGAGGAAAAAAGGGGTCCTTATTAGCAATTGGCATGAGATTTACACAGCACAATTTTGAAAATTATAACCAGTTTTATATACAGTTCACCCTTGAACAACTTGGATTTGAAATACACAGGTCCACATATATACAAATATTTTTCAATAAATGTGACAGTAATACATGATCTGTGGCTCATTGAATCTTCAAATGCTGAACCACAAATATGGAGGGCCAACTGTGGGACTCGAGCATCAGCAAAATTTTGATATCCATGGCCGGTCCTGGAACCCATCCCTCATGGATACTGAGGGACGACTGTATTCCATTTGTAGCAAATCTTGGCCTTGTACTTCTGGTCTTCTACTATAGGTACACCAAATATTAATACTCAGGTTAATGGGAAGGTGTATAAAAATTTATATAGGAGAAACCAGGAAATACAAAGATGGAATAAAATATAAGATTAAGAAAATACTTGGTCTGTTGTTTCAGCTGTGGTCCTGAAGCTGAACTTCACAGCAGTCAAAACACAAATAGTGAACACTAATTTAAATTTCCCACAAAGAAAATGTGAACTTATTCTTTAGAAAACAGTTTTCCCTAGTATTCAGGACACATTTGTCTCCAAAAAGTTTTTCATAAGAGGGACACTTCATTGTGTAAGTGAGCTGCTCAACAACTTTTCAATAATAAACATAGTAATGGTATCACAGCAGTGCCCATGTCTGTGCCTCTATGTAGTTCATGACTCTAGAAGGCATCATTTGCAATGTCTTCTGTGCCAGTGGCTCTCACTGACATTACACAGGATTTACACTGCCCATCTATACACAGAGTTCCTGCAATCTATAAACTGAGGCCATAACACTGAGTGCAGCTTAGTGAAAAGCATTCTCCAAGAGAGAAATTTGCTGTGATTCCTTTGAATAATTTCACCCTGAGCAATGGTCCCAAAACTAAGGGCTAAGGAAAAACCCTAACCATTATTCATGACAACGTAATATCTCCCTCTTCTAAACGGCTCCACAGTTTTAGTAGCTGTGTGGTCTTAGGCAAGTTAGTTAACCTTTCTAAACTTCAGTTTTCTCATATGTAATATAAGGATAATAGTTAAACCTGCTTCATAGGGTAGTTTTAAGATCTAAGTGAGAGCATCTATATAAAACACTGAGCAAAATATAAAACTATAATTATTTTAAAGTTGAAAATGTTCTTAGACTTCAATACAATAGGGTTTCCATATGGTAATGGAAATACAAATATTTAATTGTCCATATATTCTCCTATATTGATTTTACTTTTAATAAAGGATGAACTATTAAAAACAAATCAGTTATTAACTCTTATAAAGAAAGCATACAAGATTACTCACACATGCTCATATTTAGCTTAAGGAAAGCCATCTGTGGTATTCCTCCCTGCAGATGAAGTCATAAGGCCCAGTTTCAAGTGATGTCATTGCTACTTAGTAAATGTGCATTCTTAGGTACATAACTTACTGTCTCTTGTTTCATTTCTTCATCTGTAGAACTGAGGGATTGGAGTGGGTGATTTCTGAGGTCCCACTGTGCATTCACCCTACATGATTCTTTGGCTCTTGTTGGTAGTACTTTTTGAATAGTTCCAAACAACAGGATCAACAAATTTGAAATCCATCATGGTCCAAAAGTCTGAGATTAGTGGGAAATGTGGTAGTAAAGTTCCAGTGCAACAACAAATCAATATCTAACTGCTATTTTGCTGTCTTCAAAATGCAGCCCTTTATATCAACAGAATGATACAGAGCTCTGTTTCCTGGAAAGCAATCCAAGAAAGAGTGATTTAGAGAGAAAAGCTCAAGGAAAGATAAGCAAAGTCAAGGAGAAATACAAAGGTGACTCATAAAATTGACCCACATCAAGAATCAAATTGATGTTAGGATTCAAGCTAATATTTACTAGCTGCTTAGAAAAAAAAATCCCCTGCAAGACGAAAAAAAATGTTTGAAAGGATACAAATTTGTGAGATGTCTATAAGCATTTGGAAACGGATATGGAAAAAGAAAAAGAAGAAAATTGAAAGCCCTGAATGTCTTAGGTTATTTTAGAGTAGAAATTAAATGCACAGATTTGAAGGAGGCTTCTTGCATGTAACTGCAACAGCTACACCTACCCAGTGCTCTCCTTTGTTCCCCTTAGCCAGTCTAATTGTTTCATATAATAAAAACATCAGGGTTACTTTCAGTTTTTTTTTTTAACTTGCAAGCAAAAGATATCATTAGTGTTGCTAATCATCCCTTTCATATTTCACGAACAAATAAATTGTGCAGGTGTCCAATCAGAATAAAATAATCCCTCACCCTAGAGTAAATTCCATGTAATTCCCTCACACTATCTTGCCTCTGTGACTCAACTTTCTAAGCAGAGTTCACATTTGTGTTCTGCTTGGTTTTTATACCTACAACTCATAACAGTGGGATGGGAGAGTGTGAAAGGTTCCCTTCTATTTTATTGTGAGGGATAGATCTGTTGATATACAGTGACCTGAAGGAAAAAAAAATGAACACATTTAACTGATTCCAAATATGTTATTTTCATTGATGATTCTCTGGTTATAAAGTTGGGATATTTTGATTGAGCCTTAGAAGAATTGGACTTTTCTTCCTGTAGTTTACCACAGAATTACCCCAGCTGGGGGTCCAAAATAAAATTTATTGTTTATACTTGGCTCAGCCTTCTGTAGATTTCAAATAGAAACATTAAAGCCCTGTGAGGAATGGTGAACTGTCATTGATTTTGAACTGAATTATCAAATATTCACTGGGATGATAGATAAACCTGTGGCAGTTTATATTACCCTTAAAAATGGCAAGACTTTAAAATTTCTCCAAACCCCCTCGAAAAACTAAAAAACATAAATATCAGTGCCAATCAGTGTTAAGAGCTCATTCAACTTTTATTAAGAAAACTAGGTTCATTTATTTTCTCACTTCGTCTTTGGTATATAAAGAAGAAATACATTAGTAAGCAATATGCATCCTCCTTTTTGACTTAGGCAATCCTACCATAGATATGATTGTGCAGCTTGTTTCTATAGTTACCATTTTTATGATATTTTGATTCCGTTATTCCTTTGTCAGTCAATACTTAGACAGTTTTTTGCATCTTCTTAAGTTTGAAAGTCTGACAAACCTTAAGCTTAAAATGTTTGCTAGGTGAAATGTTCCCAAGTGCTTTTTTCTTTTTTTTTTTTTTTTTTCAGGATCTAAAAACATTTTCTGTGACCCCTTAGAGCTAGAAGTATTGATTTTTTTAATGGGTACACTTTTCTCAAATGGAGTCCATCGCTTAAATCCAACATCCACTCCTTGTTGAAGGAGCAGTTTCTTGTTTCCAAGTAATTACTGTTCTCTATTTTTGCCACTGATAATGCTATGTTTAAGGATCTATATATTCTTTCTCTCAAGGAAATTTAAAGTTGGTCTTCCATGCCAGAAAACAAGGAGGAAAGTGAATGTTAATAATTGATAAGTTGTTATAAAAATTATGTCACAGAATTTTAGAATGTAGAATTTTAAAACAGAATTTTGAGCTTTATTCTACATAATAAACATCTTTTATATCTTTTGAGATCAGGTGGATATATCTTCCCAGATTGGAGTAGATAGGTCCACTATTTTTTTTTTCACTTTGTACAAATTTTCTCAAGAAGTTAGGGATTGAAATCTGTCAGAAATTAGGATTTTTTTATTCTACATTTATGAAAAATATGAAAAGCATCCTGAGAGTGAAGAAGTCATGGTATCCACTCGCCCAGAAGTTCCAGTCACTTACATTGTTGATCACATAACCACTAGGCCCTCTGCCAATAACCTAAGATATATGGTGGTAGATGATGATAAGGAAGGCATTATTTTATGGATTTGCAGTTACTCTCTTGCCTTAGGCGAGGCAGAGTTGAGACTTGTCTGGTCTCTCTCGGTTCTTTCTAGCTGCCTGGACAAGGTGTAGCTCATCTATCCATTTTGACACCAGCCTCCTAAGATGGCCTTGCTCATAGACTTGGGCTACTAGCCAATATTCATTAATTAAACAAAAGTTATCTGACAGTTTGTTAATTCAAGGACAGTTTGCTCTCTGTACAGCTTAGGAAGATAGTCCAACCAGAGAAAGTTGAGAGTTCATGGTATGGTGAAAAAGCACAAAAGCTCAATGGGTCTAAAACATAGCATTCAAGAGGCTTATTATGAGAGATGAGGCTGGAGAAGTTTGAAGGAAGAGGAAGGCAAATTGTTGGGTGCCTTATATGCTGTGGTATAGAGTTTGTACTGAATTCTGAAAGCAGGAGAGCCATTGAGTGACAATGAGTAGGAGAGTAACATATTAATTAATTGTTTTTGTTTGTTTTGTTATTTTGCAAAAATTCACTCTGGAAGCTCTTTGAAGAAAAGCTTAGAGCAGGAGAAACTGGAGTCCATCTGACCAGCCAGGAAACTCTTTATCAACTTATTTAAGAAATCTAAATGCATAACAAAAGCAACAACTATGGATTGGGGTACAAAGACAGATTGGAAAGATGTTGAGAGAATAGAATAGGTAACATTTATTGTTTAATTAGATATGGGGATATAGGTATACATAGCAACAAATTCACTGCTGCAGAAACTCATAATCATTTCCAGTCCTGCAACCAGAGAAATTCACATCCAGGAAGTAGTACCATTCCCTGAAAGAAAAAACGGGGGGTGGGGGGGAACAGATTTTAGAGGGAAATAATGCTGAATTCAGTTGAATCAGGATTAATTCATACCCTCTTTAATTAAATGGATATTTTACTTCTTCCAAATACTCTCTTTACTATCCAACACCTATGGTCTTCTTGACTTCTGTCTCAGTGGGCCAGGAAGCAACCATTTTGGGGGCATCTGCAATATATTTTTGCCAAAGAACTTTCCCTTGCATAAACTGCTTTCCTCTCTGCCTTAACAACCCTACTTCTCCTTTAAGGCCTAGCTCATTCTCTAACTCTTATATAGTGTAAGTAATCTATACTACATTTTAACAGTTGTGTCCGCTGGGCCCTATAGGCCTTAAATATTTGAAATCTTCTTTCCTCTCCATTTGCTCTCTCTACCACCACCACTCTGTAGACCAGCTTTTCTAAAGTATGAGATATGTCCCAATGGTAGTACTTGAAATGATTTTGGAAGATACACTAAGATGGTCTTAAATAAGATAGAATCACATACTGAGAAAACATTCCTCTTTCAATTTTCTCTCATATATTCAGGTTAATTCAAGAGGGAAAGTTCAATTTTGACTGTAATGAAATATCATTGATCTCCTAGAGCCTTTTAAGAGTCAATGTTACGTAGCTAAAATTGGATAATTTCTTTGTTTTGTTTTTATTGCATTCCCTTCTGTTTTCAAAAAGTGATAGTGTTGTGTGTTTTTAAAAAATTATTTAGGGCAGTGAAATAGAACTTTCTTTTTAAATACATTTATTTCAGTTAAGAAGTGAATTGAGTAAATTAATGACAGTATTAAAGAATTAATATAGATGGTGTGCCAATACGGGAAAAATTATGAGAGTATTATATTTGTATCACGGATATAGCAAAAATCAGAAATCTCAGATGCAGATCACTAAGTCTGGGAAACATAACTATGATTCCCACCAAACCAAACTACTTGGCTTTCTGCAAATATACTTTCCTATATCAGACTTTTATGCATTTGCTGTGTAGGTACCTTAGCTTGGATATTTCCCCCAGCCTTTTCCACTTAACTTAGTTTCTACATCTCCTCCAATGTGAAACCTTTGCTTATCTTCTCCTATTTACTCAGTATAAACTGTCACATTAAACTATACTACAAGTATTTGTACAAATATCAAACTCCCCAATTGATTGCAAACTCTTCGTAGGCAGAGATAAGGTGTTATTCATCTTTAAATCTCTAGTTTCTAGCAAAAGGACAGATACAAAATAAGCAAATATTTGATGAATGAATTAATAAAAATTTTGCTTATCTTTTGCAGATTAATAACGTTGTTACTTACATAGTTTTTTAAACAATGAGTGAAAGTAGTAATAATGATTCTAGTCTGTGTGCATGTGGCATGTGTAAGTGTGTTTTAGCAGAACAATGTGAATGTACTTAATGCACCAAACTAGACACTTAAAAATGGTGCAATGGTAAATTTTACATTATGTAAACTTGTCCAAAATTTTAAAAAAACACTTTACAGAAGATAAACAAAAATTTAAGATTTTAATGTTATTATATTGGGTCACAATTGTCCCTGTGCCCACATTCCCTTTAAAGACGGACTAACTACAGATCAGTTTAGGAATTCACCAGGAGTTCATTACACCAGGCATCAGGTCAAAACTAAAAATGCACTGCACTTTTTTATAGGGCTACAAATAAAATCAAATAATGCAAGTTTAAATTAATCACACGCAGTAGAGCCATTTTGTAAGTAGTATAAATATTTCTTTAGGCTTCAGTGGTAGTGAGTTAAGTGTCACTGATTTATGACTTGTTGTATGCCCATGTTAAAATTAGTCATTTTATCAATATTCAGATGAAGTATGCATTGTCATTGATAGATTTTTTCCAACATAGTCTCTTTTGATAATAGAAATCTGTGGAAACTAGACTTAATTGTTTAAGATGTTCTTTTCTGATGAGGATTTGAGTTGGAATGTAGCAGCGGTGCCTGAGAAGGCCTGAATTTGAGCCCCCGAAGGCAATTGGGACCTAGTAACCGAGAACTCTCTCCCGTATTGATGATTTTCTCAGCACATTTGCTTCATTTTTATGTCTTATTAAATTGGTTTCCACAAGGTAGGTCAAAGTCGGCTGCCCATAGCTCCTATTGCATTTCCAACCACACTGAGGGAATAACTCAATAACCTGGTCTTGGTCCTGACCTGGTCTAATCAAATATGCCCAGAGCAGTAAGGTCCTGATTTACAAAGATGACTATGGGTACCAGATCCTGGGAATGGGAGAAATGGCAGTAAGGGAGATTATGTGAGCTGAGCAGACATCCCAAAAGGTGTCTACTCCCTGTGTTCAGGCTCCGTCAAGGGCCGACCACCCTGACTGTCCCCAGTGTGCTTGAGTTCTCCAACCACTGTGCCTTCTCTATGTTATTTCAGTAATTTGAAAGAAAGTATGAAACAGCAATGGGTCCAACACCCTTCCAAAAAACCTGAACAACTGGATAAATGTACCTACCTGAAAAGTAATGCTTCCCACTCCATGAGCCAGATATTGTCTATCATATCTTTATTTCCTTCATGTGTTTGTATCACAATGATCCTGTCTATTTATGTTTGCTCATTTACTGTCATCTCCACCTCCCACTCCAAGAATGTGAGCTTCGTGGAAAACCTTATCTGCTTTCTTCACTGTTATATCCCTATTACCTAGAAGAGTTCATGGCATATAATTACTGTTTAGCAAGTCGTTGGTAAATCAATAATTTAAAAATATCTCACATTCAGAATGCACTTTAAGAAATATGTGAATGTGGACTTCCCTGGTGGCGCAGTGGTTAAGAATCTGCCTGCCAATGCAGGGGACACAGGTTCGAGCCCTGGTCCAGGAAGATCCCACATGCCATGGAGCAACTAAGCCCGTGAGCTACAATTACTGAGCCCGCATGCCGCAACTCCTGAGCCCACATGCTGCAACTACTGAAGCCCGCATGCCTAGAGCCCGTGCTCCACAACAAGAAGCTACCACAATGAGAAGCCCATGAACCGCAACGAAGAGTAGTCCCCGCTCTCTGCAACTAGAGAAAGCCCGCATGCAGCAACGAAGACCCAACACAGCCAAAAATAAATAAAAATTTAAAAAAAAAAGATGACTTGCACAAAGAACCCCTGAGGTGATGGAGGCTTGGAGTTACCTTCTGTGACAGATATGTGAGTGGGGTACCTCACTAAAAATAGAGAGATGTTTAAGAATCTGGTGCCCTCTTCTCCTCCAGCAGCCAGTCAAATTCCAAATCTCACAGATGTGGTCTGGAGGTATATCCTTAATATAATTTAAACAGAAGATGCTTAAATCTAAGCATACCAGAGGGATGGGACAGTATACCGGAACTGAGTAAAAAAAAACCTCTTCTTTGGAGAAACTAAAAGGTCTAAGAGAAATGATCACCCAAGTCTGTCAAATTATGATAGTGGGATTGCAACTAAAATTTGCAGCTTTTAAGAACTACACTTGAAAATATGAATGAGGAGACATTTGAGGAAAACCTCCAAACCTTCAAATGAATGAGGGAGCCTAAGAAACAAACAAACACATACAAATAAAAGGAATTATGAGAAAATAGAGATGAGACAGGAAAAGCTAAAAATTTTAAAGAAACATTACAGTACACCATGATATTGGATAGATAAGAGAAATTATTGCTTCCATCAAAGAACATGATGCCATGAAAAAATAATCTGAAAACATGAGCGAGATAGTCAAACAAAAATTTTAAAAGGAGGGTGGAAGATAAAGCTAAATGAATTCCTCAGAAAGTAAAAGAAAATGACAAAGAAATGAAACAAGGAAGGAAAAAAATAGCCTGTTAAACCCTTGACCAAGAAGGGTTCCTGAAAGGTAGAGAAGAGAAAATGGGGAGTGGCAGTGGGAACTATCAAAATAATGGAGGGAATTATCCAGAGTTGAAGATCAAATGTCATCAGATTGAAAGATATCATTGAATGTTACCCTCACCCTCCAAAAAAGGTGCAGCATCATAAAAGTTCATCTCACCAACGTTAAAAAGGAGATCCCAATAGCTTCCAGAGTGAATATACACAAGGAATAGAAATACAAAGGGCATTGGATTTCTTACCTGAAAGTGATGTTTTCAAAACTGAGAGACAGTTAATTTCAACTCAGGATCTGTAGCAGGTAAAACAATCAATTGCGTGAGAGCAGAATAAACGTATTTTCAGACATACAAAGACTTAAAATTTTTCTTACATGGGGAGAAGAGACAACTCTTTTGCATAGAAGAATTCCAAATAGCTTATTAGCTACTCCCCCCCTCAAGAAAGTAGAGCTTTACTCTCTACTCCTTAAGTGACATGTGGCACTTAATGACTTGCTTCTAATGAGTACTATATGGAAAAGAGGAAAACATAACTTTACAAGAGAGAAACCTGGCAAACACTACCTTAACCAGATGATCGAGTTTAATATCATCAGTGATAAGTCATATTGATAATGTGCACCTTTGATAAGATGTAATGAAATGACACTTTTTCCCCAAAACACATTACCCAGTTTAATCATGAGAAAAAAAAATCAGACAAATCCAAATTGGGGGACATTCTCCAAGATTCCTGACCAGTGCTCCTCAAAACTGTCAAGATCATCAAAGCAAGGAAAGACTCTGAAATATTATAGCCAAGAGGAGCATAAGGAGACACGCCTGCTAAATGCAATATGGTATCTTGGAAGGGATTCTGGAATAGAAATGGAACATTAGGGAAAAAAACTAATAAAATCCAAATAAAGTGTGGATTTAGTTAATAATATTGATATTCACTCATTAGTTGTGACAAATGTACCATAGTCATGTACTCTGTTAATAAAAGGGGAAACTGGATGTGGGGCATAGGGGAACTCTCTGTACTGTCCTTCCAACTTTTCTCAAAATCTAAAACTATTTTAAAATAAAAAGTTTATTTTTATAAAATTAACATCCACAAAGTGTTTTATAGGATGCTTCTGGAAATTTTGAAAGTAGAGTAAGTAAAGGAAGACATGAGATCTAGAAAAGAGATGATTTGGCACAGGAATGTGCCGTGAGTATGAAGAATACTCAGTTTCATTTTGATTGAGGTCTTTTGAAGCCTGAAACAAGAAGGTCTTCTGGAAAATGATGCAATCTCAAAATTAACAATATGACAGAGCACTAGAAAACAAGTCAAACCTATGACAGCTTTGATAGAAAATTATGATCAGGAGTATTGTCTTCTACATAAAAAAGGAAAATGAGGTACTATATGAAAATTAGGAAAATCTAAAGAAAGAGTGTGCAACAAAAGAAATGTAATTATAGCTCCCTATGTGGATCTGAGGTAGACAACACTCTTTCCATAATATCACAGAATGCATAATAAACTAACTCTCTTAGAGAATGAGGAATTGAATGGTGATGTAAGGGAGTTAACTTCTTATCTACTGTAACAATCAATAGTAATGCTTAAAATTGATAAAAACCAACACAGTAGTATATTTTTCTAAATGGGCATAAATACCAGGAGAAACAGCTAAACCAGGTGAAAGTGATTTACTCTGTGTAGCAGAACTGAATAGTAAGGAGATGCAAGGCAGGGTTCTACTTTTTTTTTCATACACATATTATAATTTTTTTTGTAGTTTAGTCAAATATGGAATTTATTGCATAAAAATTTTGTTATAAGAGTTTTTAAATTTTTTTTATTGAAGTATAGTTGATTTACAATGCTATGTTAGTTTCACTTGTATAGCAACGTGATTCTTTTTCTTTTGGATATTTTTCCATTATAGGTTATTACAAGATATATATATATATATTTTTTTTTTTCATCACTGGGTCTTCAGTACCTGCTGAGTGAGTGACTGTCCCCTAGTAAACAACCCCTAAACATTTGTAGACAATTTTTAAAAAAATGAAAGTTTCATGCTGTGTATTTGCAGTTGATAATATGAAATCACTTGGTATCAATATTTTGGCATCTTCTCTCAAATCTTCTGCTTTCTCAGTTGTTAAGATGAAGATACTACTACTTGCCTAATAGCATTTTGGTAAAGATGTATAAGGACAGCATGCACAGTGTGTCTAGCACACTGACTGGCTCATAGTTAGAACTCAATAAATATGAGGTTTTGCCCCTCCCCCAATGCTTTTTTTCCCTTCACTACTGGCACACCTAATTATCCTATTTCAAGCTTATTCCATACATTTCATTAAAAACAATTATTGCTAAACCTTTCCAGTGAGCTAGAGAAGGCCTTATTGTAGATTAATCACTCTTCCATCAGATACTTCTTTGTTTCCCTTATAATTTCCACCTTTAACAGATGTTTTATTTATAGGTATATATTAACTAACATGTGATAAAAGTAAAAATTTATATATAGCAATCTCTAGCTTAATATTATTAATCCATTCAGATATTCTGTGCAAAATGTAAATAAATCTAGCCAGGAGGCATTCCCATCACTTTAAAAGGAAAAACTGTAAAGCATTGCTGGTCAACTCCAAACTCCTAATCAAAGCTAAAATGGAAGAAAAAGAAAAAGTCTACATATAATAACAAACTATTACATTGGAAACATGGAAAACATCATTTTGAAACCATCAAATAATTCACATATTTGTAAAAAACAAAACAAAAGCCCCACATCTCTGTGTATGTAGTACCATGGCCTCCCTTAATACCAGCAGCATTTGAGATGCATAATCACTTTATTGATGTTCCGCTGACACTTTTCAAATAATCTATATTTACTACTAATTATAATTAGATTACATTTCTAGAGACTTTTTCCATTAAACTTTTTTTTTAATGTTGTATTGAGCTCTGGGGATATTGATATAAAATTTCCATATAAACATTAGATGAAAAATGTAGTGAAGGATATTTACATTCTGGGAAGTTTGGGTATTGAAATCAAGAAGTATTTTTACTGGCAAAACATTAATGTGGAGACATTCTGCCATTGTGCAAGCACACAGGCTCTAATACAGTTCCATTTTAAAGGGAAAAGTTTGAATGGTTATAGTATTGATGTTTTTAAAAATAAAAATTGAAATAGATACTTTTATTATCTTACACTAACTGAAATCACTAGAATCACAGCTTCAGATATATTTATCTAAGGCAACACCTTTATTGTAATAGGTTAAATTTAGGTCCACAGAAGTGAATTGATATTCAAAAGACACATTAAGTTAGTGGAAGAGCTGGTTATTGCAGTGGAACTCCTTGTCCTGTGCTCTTTGATGTAAAGCACTATTGAATTATGTTTAAATTTTAAGGGAAGGCTTTAATCAGAACCAAACCTATATATTAAGGTAATTTCTGTGATAATTTTCTCCTGTCATTCAAGAATTGCCAAAATAACAAGGGACATTCATTTTTAGAACATTATTTCACGTTTGAAGAATAATATAATTAAGGCAAGTATCTAAACTGAAAGAAAAAATTCAAATGATTCTTATAAAGATAAGTGGCAATTCAAGTTAAAAATTTATAAAAATAGTTTTTAACTTTACAAATCAATTAGGTTTTCAACTTTCAGCCTGAGTACATTTAAAAGTTCAAGTATTCATTTATGATCTTTGGCCTGTACAAAACTCAGGCAATATACTATTTTCTCCTAGCATAGGTAACTTAGGCTTGATTTTAACTTCCTTATCAATATCAAAATTCATCCTAAATTTTTAAACCTCATCAAAGACACTTTATCAATTGGATTTCTGTCAATTTTAAAACTGTATTCATGACCCTTCCCTAGTGGCGCAGTGTAAGAATCTGCCTGCCAATGCAGGGGATATGGGTTTGAGCCCTGGTCCGGGAAAATCCCACATGCTGCGGAGCAACTATGCCCGAGAGCCACAACTACTGAAGCCTGCACTCTAGAGACCGTGCTCCGCAGCAAGAGAAGACACCGCAATGAGAAGCCCGCGCACCGCAACGAAGAGTAGCCCCCGCTCACCGCAACTAGAGAAAGCCCACGCGCAGCAATGAAGACCCAACGCAGCCAAAAATAAATAAATTTATTTTAAAAAACTGTTTTCATTCAATATTAAGGATTCTTTAAATTATAAATGTCAGTTTGATTAATTCTTGAAAAATAACTTACTGTTGCATAAAAAACAATGAATCTTTGAATAGTATATGTGATAAGGCATGATTGCCACTGCAACACATTTTCAATATATCCAATATACCTTTGTGTTTAAAATCATACATCTATGGGATTTGGGGTCGGAAATGGTCATTTTTAATTCTGCTGTCCATCTCTCATATTTTACAGATGAAGAGGTAGCATTAGAAACATGTGCTTTATCCAAGGTTACAGCATAATGGTACCATTTTAAAGAGTTGCTACATTGAAAGTTCATGAAAATCCTAAAATTGATTTAAGGCTATTCTGTTATTTCTTTCTTCTTTCTCCATGAGAAAAACAGCAAAGTCACTTAGAACATCAGATGACTTCTTTTTTCTAAGTATTTCTTAATGTTTTAAATATGCTTGAATTTGCTCTTAATGAGACCATTTGATTCCAGAAATGTCAAAAGTGGCAATCAATAATAATAATAAATATTTATCGAACACTTACTATTGAGTGCTTTGGTCCTGGGGACAGTGAATTTTATTTTGGTCTTAGCACTTTACTCAAAAACAAGAACAAAGTCAGATTGCTAAATCTTAGGAGGGGAGAGTTGTCAGGGGGAGGCTTTTGCTATAAACAAATCATCAACCAACCAACCACTTTCTGGAACTTCTACCTATATGTATGCTGTTCATTCCTTCATTCATTTTAAGTTCCCAGTGCAATTTTTAGTTTTAAATACAAGTAGTCAGGGGAAAGATAGTACAATATAAAAACAAACTCTGATCCAATCATCCTGCTGAACCAGTGAGCTTTGGCCAGAAACAGGTGGGCTACCAAGACTGAGAATAGTGATGGGAATATTACTAGACATCTCAGAGGACCCAGAGACCAAAGTTAGAGGAAATCTAGAAGCACCTGAAATGGTAGTAAAGGACAAAACAAGAGTTTTTATCAGTGGCAAGTGGATGGACATTGAGAATTAGAATTTTGCATTGTTCAGGAATTGAGGCAGACAAGACAAAGACTGAAAGAACCAACACTGACCAGAGGTCAAAACTGACAGGCAGGGATATCCATAAGAAGAATGAGGGGCTTTGAGATAAAGTTGAGAAAAAAATGCAGATGAGGCCATTTTCTGCACCAAACAGGAAGTTTATATAAACTGCTTACTAGCAAAACATTTAAATAAATATTAGTCAGTAAATCAGTCAGTCCCAGGCTTTGGACAGGCTAGAACCCAGTGGTGAGAGTAAGTAGAAGAGTTAACCTGGTTGAAAAAGGGCAGATGAGAGATCTCATCTGAAGCAAGTAGCCCTTGCTTCATGTAGGATGGCTCTCCTCATACTTATGGTGTATTGCTCTATTATCATCAGTATTTGTGCAGTAGTCTCTAAATTCTCCTACCAGAGGACAATTTTCTCAGTTTATATGGTCGTTATGGCCTTGATATTATTTCTATTTGTAGGCACACAGATAAAAAGCTGGTGTTGCATACTTCAAAGAGGTCTACACTTTAATAGTTAGATGTTCAGCAAAATATGTTAGGATTTGTCAGAGTGCCAAGATAACTTCCTATTAAATATTATAACATAACAAACACTTGGTTTGATATTTGTCATTTGCTGTCTTAATTTTTGCACCTTTGAAAAGATTTTGTTAACACATGAAAAATCAACTCTACTATTTTCCTACCAAGTCTACTATCACCTTACCATGGTGATCAGAAAAAAATGATAATAATTTATATTCCTTAAAAAATTAAACCCATGAGCTTTATTCAAGTTTAATGAAGTAGTAAAATTAGATGTATGATTAATTCAGACTCTTAGGAATAAATCCTTTTATCCTCTCATGCTAGCATTTTTGTTTTGAGTGTATATAAATGCACTGTGTTCATAAAGTCAAATGTATATTTTCAGTCTGGGAACATTGACCTATTCACCCAATCCTTCAGTAGAAAATTGATTTTTCTCAATGCAATATTTTATTGCTACTGCTATAGGACCATGGTTTTGACATTTTTTAAATTGGCAGTAAATGTGATATCATAATTTCTAGTTAATGCCTTATGGCATCCATAAATTAATAGGTGAATTGGAAGCAGGTATTGTCAAAGAGTGGATTTTTATACTCCATGTAAAGGGTTAGATTTTTAATCCGCATTGCTTTGAATTATGAAAGGTTACCTTTTTTTTTTCCTGGAAAAGTTCTGTGAAAAACATTTTTATTTTTTTCCACAAGGAGGTTACTGTTTAATGAGTACCATTTAATAGTGGAACAAATGATTCAAATTTTCCTGATAGAGAAGAGTGAAAGGATAAACTCTGGATAACTGTGTAATGTTAGTATTTATGTCACAAGAGGAGTTTCCCTGAGGTAGCATGCAATTTAACACAATACAAGTGAGCCTGTGCCTGTGGAGACTGCAGGACTGGGAGGTGATCCAATATTGATGAAGTTAATCAATACCCAACCTTAGCAAACAGTTAAATATATTCACAGGAATTCAAAATAGTGGTCTGAAGTCAGAGTAAAAAAAGTTTTTACCAAGGTCACTAAGCAGAGTAATTAGAAGCAAGCCTATATTTTAAGTCCTCGTGGCATTGTGTCAGGCAAAATTTTTACCTTTGCTTCCCGCAGATGGTTAATTCAGATCACCCATAAACCGCATAGCCTTAGCATAAACAATGTGACTTTGGTAAGAGGAGACCGAGAAAGGGTAGAAGAGGGGAAGGTGGAAAGGTAACAGCATTTCTAACTGCACTAAGGCACATGGTAGACACTCCACAGATACTTGTGTATGAGTGAATAAATACGTGAAGTAAAGAATAAGTAGTGGGGGGCTTCCCTGGTGGCGCAGTGGTTGAGGGTCCGCCTGCCGATGCAGGGGACACGGGTTCGTGCCCCGGTCCGGGAGGATCCCACATGCTGCGGAGCGGCTGGGTCCGTGAGCCATGGCCGCTGAGCTTGCGCGTCCGGAGCCTGTGCTCCGCAACGGGAGAGGCCACAACAGTGAGAGGCCCGCGTACCGAAAAAAAAAGAGTAAGTAGTGGGAAGAAAAAAGGAAAAGGGAAGGGGTGTGGATAGGGAGCAGCCATAAGGACTGATGGAAAATGTGTTTAGAGAAGCAATAAGAAGGGAACTTTGACCGCCATTCTGGCCACAGTGACTCTACTGGCAATAAATGGAGTACTTTAAAGCAGGCATGAAGGGGCCTTTACAGGACTGGGGGAACCCTGAAAAATGAAAGGGTTTTTAAAGCCTCACACAGGAGTAACCACTTGTGAACAGCCTCTCCTTATTCTCAGAAGATTTTGGCAGCGCCAAAGGGCCTCCAATTCCCCTAGAGAAAGAATGCACATAATTATGATATGCACAGCCTTTGAAGTCAAACAGATTTGGATTCAAAATTGGGCTGTTACTTCATAGCTGTATGATTTATCTCCAGCAAATGACTTAACCATTCAGAACTCAAGGGAAACATAGTAGGTATTCAATAAATTGTGTACTTAAAATAAGCAGTGTTTACTTATAAATATTCATTGAAAATAGTACTTCTACATCTAATGGTAGAACTGTCACTTACATATTCTGATTTGGTTTTATTCTAATTCAGGTGGTTCTGGGCTGTTTTCTACATCGATGAAAAATTTTCCAACTACTGCTGACCACATATGCAATTAACAATATCATTCTTTGCTGGTCTTGTAATCAGGTAAGACTATAAATATGCAGGATTGATATGTAATGTTAATTATGATTATCTGATGAAATAAAAAAATAGTGTAAAAGAAAATCTATTCCTATTGCTTATAATAAGAACATTTTGATCATAGAAATGTGGATTATTTCACAGAGGAGTTATCTACCCAAATTAAAACACTGCTGATCACGCAGCTAAACATCCAGCCCCACCAAAGACATTGAACATTTTTATTTTAACATTTATAAAAACCATTCTTATTAAAGGCTTTATTAAATCTTTTCTAAGTTGAAGTTTCATTTCTCAGTTTTAAAAATGGAAATCTTTTCATGATAGACTCTTCCATGATTGCCTAGCAACTTTACTGCTTGAGTTATTTACAAATTACTGAGATTTCAAAATGTCTACATAAATAAATGGAAATAAATACCCTATTTTGGATTTTCAAAGCTTAATATTATAGTGATATGAACCCCAGCCAAATTAATTTTAATTATTATGTAATTCTGTTCAATTCTCAATATTATGAGAACTTGGTTAAATGATCTGAAAGAGTAAACATGCTTGGCTAAACAGCCAAGATATTCTGAAAATGAATATTAATGAAGAAGGCTGTGCCCTACCAGATATTAAAAACATATCTTAATGTTATATTTATTAAAACAGCATGGAACTGCTACACAAATAGATAGATCCATGAAAAAAAAGGAAAATACAGAATCATACTCAAATATACAGCTTGCACACACATACAGCATTAACCCTGTACCAGGTATGTTTTTAAACCTATGACATTAATTCCTTTCCTTCTCACCACTACCCTGTGGGGTAGGCAATGTTATTAGCTCCTTTTTACAGATAAAGCTTGGTAGAACATAAATAACTTGCCTGAAGCCACCCAACTCATTTGTGAAAGCTCAATTTGCATCTAGGCAGTCTGGCTCCCAGAGTCCACATTCTTAGACACTGCTTTAACCCACTTTTATTGTAAGCTAAAGAAGTGGTCCTTAAAGTGTGTGTTGGAGACCCCTCAGGTCCATGAGACTCTTCCAAAGTCCATAAGATCAAAGGTATTTTTAAAATGTACTAAAAATAGTATTTGCCCTTTTCACTCTCATTCTCTTACGACATACAATAGAGTTTTCCAGAGGCTGTGTAGCATGTGCTATTGCAACAGATTCAATACAGACCCAGATAAGAGAATCCTGCTGTCTTCTCTGAAGTTAGACATTAAAGATATTTGCAAAAATACAAGACAAAGCCACTCAGATCACTAAAATGCTTTTCTTTTGGAAATATTATTTTTTTATGAAATGTTATTTATATTAACATATAAAAGGGGTCTATTATTATTTTTCAATAAATAAATATTACACAAATTTCTGAATTTTCATTTTTAAAATAGTACATATTGAGAGGTATAACCTGTTTTTGTTGTTTAAATTCCATAAGCAGGTCTATGAGGTCCTCAATAATACTTAAGAGCATAAAGGGGTTCTGAAACCAAAATGTTTGAGAATTACTGTGCTAAATTAAGCATTTCAAATCATATGGCAGAGAAAGTTTTATTGAACAGTGTATTGGACACATGGTTCAACCATTTTGGAAAAATAAAAATTATAGTCTTCCAAAGACTCTACAAATTTGTGATAGAAGTAGAAATAGATAACAATCTCTGAAGCAATCTGGCAATACAGAACAAAAGCCTTAAAAATATGACTCTAATTCATCAGTCTCAAAGTTAGCAATATATCTTAAAGAAATAAAGACTAATATGTTAAAATAACTTAATTAAAATAATGCTGATTATTGCTTTCTAAAAATGCTGAAATCTTAATTGTATAAAAATAGGAGCTTGATTAAATTATTATGAAATGAGTAAAGAACTACTAAGCAGCCATTAGAATGAAATAATTGAGGACTATTTCTTGATGTAGAAATACTTCCCTACGTACTGTTACCCCCCAAAATTTATATGCATGCATACATGTGTATAATATGCATATATAAAATACATATATTTTTATGATCATGTTCTTGTAAACATTTTTATATAAATCTCTACCCATGCATATAGTATAGCAGAATGAATATATATCAACATTTAAGCAAAGCTATTCTTTAGTTTTTCATCTGTATTTTTTATTTCTATATTATGAACATATATTAATTTCATGAATTTAAAATTTTACTTATGACAGTACAATTATTCAACAGTGAGGAAATGGTAAAATTGTGACACTGCATGATATATTACACCGCAACCAAAATGTTCAGGAAAAGGCATGAAACTAAATGTACTGAGGGAATTCCCTGGCGGTCCAGTGGTTAGGACTCCACGCTTCCACTGCAGGGGTCACGGGTCAATCCCTCATCGGGGAGCTAAAATCCTGCAAGCCATACACCCCAAAAAAATTAAATAAATAAAAAATAAATGCATTGAGTGATATGTGATTGAATCTTGCAACAACAGAAAGAAAAATAACAGAAATAGCTATCAAGGACATAGTTTGCACAGTGGGGAAAATGTGTATATAAATCGGATATCCAGGTTTGATATCATTCTTTCATACATATTACATTTCTCAGGTGTAAAACTGGTTTGTAGTTATGTAGGAGAATGCTCTTGTTCTTAGCAGATATGTGCTAAAGTATTTAAGGGCAAAATGTCATGAAGTCTCTAACTTGCTTTCAAATGACTCAATAAAAAGTGTATATTGATGCAAAAAAAATAAAAGAAAGAGCAAATGTGGCAGAAGGTGACAATAAGTGAACATAGGTGAAGGGTACAAGGGTGTTGACTGTACTATTATTGCTTTAAATAATAGGTTTGAAATCTTTTCAAAATAAACTGTTGGTGGGGGGAAGGAGGTAGATAGCAATACTAAAGGCTGCAATGAGGAGCTGCAATTAAAGAGGAAGAGATGCAGCAGATAATTAGCCGTTAAAGGAGGTCTGGGCAGAGACATCTTTTGAACATTCATTGAGAACCCACTGCATGCTCAATAAATACATAAGTGCTGTAGAAAAATAGTCATGAGAAAGTTTTAGTGACAAGAGGAAATGTTTAGGCAAGACATAAAACAATTACAGTATCATCACAGCTTTAGAAAAATATATGCACAGAAAAAGACTATTAGGAAATATACGAAGTTGTTAAGAGTGGTTTTTTTAAGGAGTTAAATGCATGGGTGATTTTCATTTATTTCTCTATACAGTTGTTTATATTCCAAAGTTTTGACAATGGCTAAATATTACTTTTCCAACGAGAAAAACATAGCTCTGAAATCAAATGCACCATGCCATGTGGAATCTTTGTACTTCTGATTTTTACCTATTATGTTTTATTGAAGCAGGATGATAAACCATTTTGAACTCTCAAGCCTGTGAGAGCCTAACAGCCACAGCCAAGATGACACATTTCCAAGAACATATCCCAACATTTTGTGAAAGTTTATGCATGGTAAAAAACCACCAAGTACTGTGAGTAGGGCTGTATAAAGAGATGTCCAGCACTTGGATATTAGGATAAACTCTGAAAATTTTACTCTGAAAATTAAATTAGGGGCTTCCCTGGTGGTGCAGTGGTTAAGAATCTGCATTCCAATGCAAGGGACACGGGTTTGAGCCCTGGCCCGGGAAGATCCCGCATGCCGTGGTGTAACTAAGCCCGTGCGCCACAACTACTGAGCCTGCACTCTAGAGCCCATGAGCCACAACTACTAAGCCCACATGCCACGACTACTGAAGCCCGCGTGCCTAGAGCCCGTGCTCCCAACAAGAGAAGCCACCATAATGAGAAGCCCACGCACCGTTGCGAAGAGTAGCCCCCGCTCGCCGTAACCACAGAAAGCCCGTGCACAGCAACAAAGACCCAATGCAGCCAAAACTATAAAGAAATAATAAAAGAAATACATTTATTTTAAAAAATTGCATCAATTAGATAAATAGCTATTGGAAATAAGCAACTCTCATCACTTCACCTTAGCTAACCGAAGCCATTAATGGATCCAAAGAAAGAATATCACTATGTGACAGGGGCCACTTTACAAAGGCAGTTGTGAGGGGTAGATTAGCAGATTTTCCTTCATAATTCAGTAAAGGCTCTCTGGGCATCAAGTTTTGCCTCATAACTAGAGCAATGAGTCTGTAATCAATCACAATCATCATGTTTATTTTGATATTCTTGTTGATAGGGTAACTTTAACTTTGCCTATGTTGTCAGAGACAAAGGATGAATTACAGTTCATAAATAAAAGATGGCCAGTATTGAAATGAGAGCATAGTTTTCAGGTACTTATTTCAAAAATTCTACTTATTTTATGGACCAGAGTTTCTGATTCAAGGTGAAATTTCTTGTTTAAATAAAAACAAGTGAAATTCCATTATAACATCAGATTTTAAAGTTGATATTTACATGTATCTTAGTCTGTTGGGCTGCTATACAAAATGCCACAGACCTGGTAGTTTATAAACAACAGAAATTTATTTCTCCCAGCTCTGGATGTCGGAAGTCCAAAATCAAGGCGTCAACATGGTCGCATTCTTTGGTGAGAGTCCTCTTCCTAGTTTATAACCAGCACCTTCTCAGTGTGTCCTCACATGGTGGAAGAGGCTAGAACCTCTTTTCTGGTTCTCTGGAACCTCTTTTATAAGATACCCCCCAAAGTCCCCATTTCCTAGTACCATCATCTTTGGGGGTTTAGGATTTCAACATATTAATTTGAGGGGTATACAAATATTCAGACCATAGTAACATAATAAAGGAAATTGAACTACATTTCTTTTTGTAAATGGACTGCCGCCATTATCCACAAACAATCCCATCAATTAGCAAATCTAAAATATAGCTCAGTGCTGGGTAATAATATAGTTTTGAGTGACCTGATGATATCTCTGTAAATTGCAAGTTAATTATTTTTAAAACTTATTGTCCATATCTTTGTTTCAATATGGCAGGTTATCTCAAATCAAGAGAAGTATATTTTAGTATGCCAAATTGTGTCAAAATTTATCAATATTATCCAAAGTTATACTGCAGGAGTCAAACTGCCAAAGACACCAGGCTAAATGCAAGAAAAGCAAATCTTAAAATTGAAACAGTAAATTCACATTTTATTTTTTGGTTAGTAATTATCACTCAAACAAAGCCCACATCTAGTGTCATTACTTCCCTCTGCAATATTCCTATGAAGCTAGTGAAAGTTGATTAATTACATTTGGGCATTTTTGTTTCATTTTGGCCAATTGGCCTCATATTTATGTATCCTAGTGGGTTGATATTCTGAATAAACATGGAGTACAACCAAAGGGCCTTCAGATATATTTTATTATAATGTATTTCTTGGTAAGAAATGAATGAGAATCCATTATATAAAAAGTCAACATATTACCTACAGAATTTATATGATTTATAAACTGCCTTCTCTAAACGTCAAATTTTAAATTTGACCCAGAATTCCAACTCTTGTAACTTATTCTGGAAATAATCAGGAAAATGCATAAAATGTATACAAAGAATATTATTCCAGCATAGTTGGTAATATTTTTTTTAATGGAAACAATGTTGACAATCAATTTTGATACTCCATAAACAAAGAAAAAGTTTGTTTACATTTATATTTATTGACATAAATAGAGGTCCATTAGAAGTTTTATGATGGTACAGGTAGAACCTTATTATAGTATGATCCTATCTGAGATGTTTATGTGTCCATAATATTTGATAAATGGAAAATAATCTTGTAAGACATACCCCAAGCTGTTAGTTGCAGTCATAGAAATTGTAGGGAGATTTTAATTTATATTTTATATCTCTCTTTCATACCATTTGCATTTTAAACAAAAACCAAATCATTTTATAATTATAAAAAACTAAAATTCCAACAACACAACCTGCCCCAGGCTATATTGATTGATATGTGACAAATGTATATTAGTGACCTAAGCAGTCCCCTACTCCATCTTCAATCCCATCTTCATTTAGTTTTTTCCTACTCACCTTCTTTGGACTCAACCTAAATATCACTTCCCTAGGAAAACCATCCCTAACACTTGTAAGCAGATTAGGCTTTCCTATTATAAACATGTTGCACTTATGTTTTGTAATAAAATTTACAGTTGCAGTTTCTTGTTCCTATACATTTTATTTGCAGGATTATACAATTCATTATGCATGGACTGTGGCTGTGTTGATCACTGCTATATTCCTAACACTTAGCCTTCTGCCAGGCTCATGGGAGGGCTCAGGTACCTCTTTGTTATAAGTATCAGTGAATGAATTTTAAAATGTGATGCATCATCTGAGAAAGGATAATTCTAAGTTTGTTTACATAAAATATTATAAAAATATATATTTAGTTCATATTCAATAATTTGATGACTAAAAGAACGTGTTACACAGAATTGTCCTAAAATATTGAGAATATATAAGGTCTCTAAACATAGCACTGAATTTTGTTTGACTGAATGAGATTATAAGACAATTGAACCAACAGTTACTATTAATCCTATTTGTAGGTTGGAAAGCTGAGGGTTATGTCCCTTGCCCTAGAAATCTTTTTATGCTGTGGCTCTTTATATGAAATACAGAGACTTGGATCATTTGGTTATTAGATGGTATGGGAATTAGAATTGAAATGATCTGTGTTTTATATTCTAACTTTTTCAGTTAGTAGCTGTACATCTTAAAGAGGCAGCTAACCTCTTTGGGGTTAATTTCAGTTACAACCTAGTCACAATTCAATACTTAGAATGTGTTGCACTATGTGATGATCAAAATTCTTTGCTTAACCTACTGTATAGCACAGGGAAGTCTACTCAGTGCTCTGTGGTGACCTAAATGAGAAGGAAATCCAAAAAAGAGGGGATATATATATATGCGTATAGCTGATTCACTTTGCTGTACAGTATAAACAAAAACAATATTGTAAAGCAACTATACTCCAATAAAAAAAAAAACTCTTTGCTTAATTTACAATTAAATCTCCTCTTTCCTATTTTGTGCAGTTGCTTGGAAGTGGTGGAGATGGGAGGCATGGTGCTTCTGCTATCTATTCTCTCTTTGCTCACTTCCTCATTACCTGCTACTTTGATTGAAGCTGGGAGAGGGAGAACAGGTACAGAGGATAGGTGAATTCCCATCTGGCTGGTTGGGTTCATGCTCTGGTCTTGGTAGAGTTGGTGTACTTGAGTAGATGTTTAGAAGATTAAAGTTGACAGTGTTTTGGAGCATTTTTAGAGGCTATTCAAAGATATTTTGCCTGCATTCCATTCTGGAATACACTTTACCCAAGAAGATGCATATCCTTTCCTTGTAGTTGCTGGTTCTCCTTTCCTATCCACTAATAATGATACAGCTCCACTTAGCACCTCATTCTGCAGAGAACATAAACCAAGATGATAGCCTGTGGTGCTCTCCTATGTACCCCATGTCTGGATCACAGAATTCCTTCCTTCCAAAAGCTCTATGAGGTTAGGATGATTTCAGCACATCAGTAGCACTCTCCTACCACCAAAGCAGTTATTCATCATATCTCTAACCCTTTCACAGGATTAACAGCAGATTAAAAACTGTGGAGTGAAAGATTAGTGAACTTGTAGACATAGCAATAGAAAATATCCAAAATAAAACACAGAGAGAAAAAAGACTGAAAAAATTAACAGAATATGAGTGAGATGCGGGACAACTTCAAGCAGGCTATGTCCATGTAATTGAAGCTGCTGATGGAGCAAAGAAAGGAAAGAAGATAGAAAAATATATTTTTTAACTTACGACTGAAAAGTTCCAAATTGATGAAAACTATAAGGCCAGGGTTTCAAGAACCTCAAAGATACCAACCACAAGAAACATGAAGGAAACTACTGCAAGGGACCTCATGATAAAATTACTTTCAGCCAGTTAAAAAGCACAAGACAACTAGAGAACAAAAGATATGATAAATATAAATCAGTAGCTCTAAACTGGGGACTACTTCAATCTCTCCAGGGGATATTGAACAATGTCCAGATACATTTTTCGTTGTCAAAACTGAGGGAGTGAGTGAGTAGAGGCCAGAGATGCTGAATGACAACAGACTTTGTGTCAGAAATAATGCAAGCCAGAGGATATGGAGCAACTTTAAAGAACTGATAGGAAAACACTGTCAACCTAGAATTCTACACTCTGCAAAAAAAGTTGTTTTCACAACGATGGTGAAATACAGACCTTATCAGACATAAAATGTTGAGGGCTTCCCTGGTGGCGCAGTGGTTGGGAGTCCGCCTGCTGATGCAGGGGATGCGGGTTTGTGCCCCGGTCTAGGAGAATCCCACATGCCGCGGAGTGGCTGGGCCAGTGAGCCATGGCCGCTGGGCCTGCGCGTCCGGAGCCTGTGCTCAGCAACCGGAGAGGCCACAACAGTGAGAGGCCCGCGTACCGCAAAGAAAAAAAAAAAATGTTGAGAGAATTCATTACCATGAATTAGTTAAAGAAATGTTAAATTAAAGGAAGTCTTTCAGGAAGAAGAGCAATAAGACCAGAGAGAAACAGGGATCTACAAAAAGAAATAAAAAGCACTGGAAATGGAAAGTGTACAGATAAATATAAAATACGTATTTTATTACTTTTAAAGATATCTTTAAAAGGGGGCTGCTTAAAGCAAAAATAACAACAATGTATTATGTGGTTTATAATGTATATTTAAGTAGAACACACAAAGACAATAGCACAAAATCTGAGATGGGAGGAGAAACGGAAAATGCTATCATAATATTCTTATGTGTGAAATGATAGAATATTACTTGAAGGAAGACTGCAATAAGTTAAACATGTATACTTTATACCTTTAACAACTACTGGAAGAAGTAATTAGGGCTTAATAACAAACAAATGAGATAAGATAAATCAGGAAAAATACATAACTCTCCAAAGAAGGCAGAAAAGGAGACAAAAAGGAATAAAGAACAGATTAATCAACCAGAAAACAAGTAGCAAGATAGTAGACTCAAACTCAACCATATCCAAAAGCATATTAGTGGATAAGGTGAAGACATTCCAATTAGAATGCAGAGACTGATGGATTAGATTTTTTTAAAGTGAATTCTAATTATATGTAGCAAAACAGAAACCTACTTTAAATACAAATACAGAAGTACTTTGAAAGTAAAAGGATGGAGACAGCTAACATTAATCAAAAGAAATCTGGAGTGGCTATATAAGTATTAGAAAAAGTTGATTTCAGGGAAAAGAATATTACCTGATAAAGATGGTCATTTCATAATGATAAATGGGTCAATTTAGCAACAGGACATAAAAATCTTAAATGCTTTATTTAAAAATCTCTGAAGGAAAATACACAAAGCAAAACACATTAAAAAATACAAGAAGAAATAGGAAATTTTACAATTACTATTGTGCAAATACTGTCAAAATATAGTATTGTAAAAGTACAAATACTGAAAATTTCAATAATTGATAGAATAAGTAGACATGAAATCAATTAGATATAGACATTTATTGTACAATCTATCTTACAACAGCAGAATACACATTCTTTTTAAGACCACAAGCACCAGTTATTAAGATTGGCATATTTAAGGGTAATAATTTGAATAGACACTTCACACAAAACAACTAAACACATGAAAAAATACTTGACATTATTAGTCATGAGGGAAATGAAATCTAAAGCACAAAGTGATATTACTATATACCCATTACAAAGGTTAACATTTGAAAGATTGACCATATGGAGTGTTGGTAGGAGGTGCCAAAAATGTATGTTATGGAAAGCTTTTAGGATTTTTGGAGCAGAAGAGAAAGATATGGTTTATGTTTTACATGATCAATATAGTATAGCTATTGTATCATTATGATAATAACTGATACAGATTATTCAAAAATCCCTTTGAGTTCAACAACTTATCTAACTAATTAAGTTGAGTACAGAATGTTCATGATTTGATATGTTCAGATAGTTGACATGGGTGAAAAATGAAAATCCAGACATAATTCATTGTTCTGAATCTGTGTACTGACTATGCTATGCAAAGGATTAATAATCTCTAAAAGTGAAAATTGGTCTTACGACTCTGCAAAGCACAGTTTTGTTTCTGGATAATTACAGAATAATATAAAATATCTATTTTATGTATCCCTTAGAGCAGTAGTCCCCAACCTTTTTGGCACCAGGGACTCGTTTCGTGGAAGACAATTTTTCCACAAAAAATTGGGGGTGGTTCAGGACGTAATGTGAGTGATGGGGAGCGATGGGGAGCCGCAGAGGAAGCTTCGCTCTCCTGCTCCCCTCCTACTGTGCGGCCCCATTCCTAAGGCCGGGGACTGGTACCAGGGGTTGGGGACACCTGCCTTAGAGAACTCTTTAGACTAATTCAAAGTCTTACAAGCAGTAATAATAGCTTACTGCCTTCCATTTTGCATAATAACAAGATACTGATTAGTTGGAGAAATTATTTCAGTATATTTAATTTTTCTTTACATTTCACCTACCAGCTTACTAATGAAAACTTGATATTATTGTCCACCTCATTAAAAAGCTTAAAAGAAGTCACAGAGGATTTAAAGTAAATGAGACAGTGGATGTTAACAGAAAATTAGATATATTTTGATGCCTTATTTTTCCATTTCCTTTTTTTTTTTTTTTGGCTTTTGGAGGATTATGGGCAGTCAGGCTCTATTTCCTGCTTAGAGATGCTAATATTCTGTTTTGCTAATGAAGTAATGGGAAAAAAAGAAAAAAAAACATTATTCACATAGTGCAAAATGCCATCCATGCCATTTTCATTCAAGGTATATTCGCTAAGCACCTTCTATGTGGCAAACATATTAGGGATTCAGTAGTTAATAACACAGGAAAATTCTCTGCTTTTGAGAAATGTACATTCTAGTGAAAGATACAGACAAAAAGGAAATAAATGTATATCTCAGGGGAGAATATAGTTAATGAGCACATGAAAGGGAATGGAGGAAAAGGAGTGCTTCTAGGGTCCTCAGAGAAGGTCTCTCCCAAGTAGTGCATTTGAGCTGAGATCTAAAGACAGTGAGGGAGGGCACTTAGGCAGATTTTCTTAAACAGTAACATTCCAGACTGAAGAAACTGCAAGTGCGAAGACCATGGGAATTATGCTTAGCCTGCTTGAAGAACAGAAAGGAAATCCGTATGACTGGTGTGTGACTGATGCAGAGAAATGTGGAGGAGAGTAGTCAGAGAAATTGTCAGGGTGGGAGTGGATCACAGAGCACCATGAAAGTTTTGGGGACTTTACTCTGAGTGCATTTGGATGCCATTGTAAAGCTCATCAGAAGGGGTGCATGAGCTGACTTACATCTTGAAAGGATTACTCTGTCAGATGACCTGAGTTACTATAGGGAGACAAAGATAAAAGCAGGAAGACTTCCTGGGGAACTTTTCAGTAACCTAAAAGAAAGAAGATGTAGGGAAAGAAGTGAGTTGCCTATAACTGATTTCCTGACAGACTACATGCGGATGTGAGAGAAACAGTCAAGGATGGGTCCGAGTTTTGGACTTCAAGCATCTACAGGGAGGGAACAGAAATTAACTGCGGAAAAAAAAAGCAGGTTTGGAAGTAGACCATTTGAAGTTCATTTGGAGTATGTTACATTTAATATCTTAAAGATATCTGTTTAATTGACTTCTGCACCCTTTGGATCAACACAGCCCAGCATATCTATTTTCTGATGGTAGAACACCAAGAAATGACCTGAACTATTCCTGTAGTCTTGGAGACAGGTCACCATTACCATTGACACCATTGCAGACCACAGCATCCTAGCAGCAGGCAATTCAGGGCCTGTCAATTTATCGACTGACATGTCCTATCAGAGTGTCATTTACTGCTCATGCCTCAAGTATTTTGCCTCCTTCCCTGGGACTTCTCCATAGACAATATGATGTAGGATGTTGAAGATCTCATATATTTCCCACATGTGATATCTGTAAGCAGGGAGTGGGGAGTGATGGCTCTTGATTTGAATCCTTGACCAATAAGAGGCAGGAACTGGTGAATATATTCTTCTCTCTTTCTCCATGAAATATAGGTATGTCCCAAAGGATGGAATAATTAGTCAGACTTGGAAGTAGTAAGCTCCATGATGGATCCTTTGACGCTCCCTAATTTCTTGCTTATCCCTAAGATAGTATTCCATAATAAAATAATGGAACACAAGCTCCTTGCCTCAAGCTAAGACAACGCCCATGTGGAAAATCTAGTCAGCAACTGGATAAAGACTTCAGTTTAGAAAAGATGTCTAGCAATAGACAATATGGAGTTGTTGGCATATTAATGGAATTTAAAGCTCTGAGACTGGATGAGAACCCCTAGAGAAGGGATGTAGATAAAGAATTTGCATGAACACTGAGAGTTGGGACACTCCATTATTCAAAGTTTACAAGATGAGGAAATACAGCAAAGGAGACAAAGAGGAAGTAGTCGATAAGATAAGAGAAAAACCAGGAGAATGTGTGGTATCCTGACATCCAAGAGAAGAAAGTATTTGAAGGAGAGCAGTCAAGTGCTGCTGGGAGGTTAAGACAAAGACTGAGTTTGGATCATTTTCTTTGTCAATATGGTGGTCACTGTGTTCTTGAAAAGAGTTTATATCCTGGGGTACTGAGGCAAAATTCAAACTGGAATGGGTTCAGGAGAGAATGAGGAGATTGGAAGTAGGCTCAATAACTCTCCCAAAGCATTTTCCTCTCTAATTTCTCTGCATTCGTTCCTTTCGTGACTACAACCAGTCTAAATGCATTAAATACCATCTACATATTGAAAATGCCCAAATGCATATATTCAACCCAGACCTCTCACCTTATCTATAAAACTGTATGTCCAAATACTTTCTTGACATCCCAACTTGGATTTCTAATAGATAATGTAAATTTAACATATAAAACAGACTTCTGAACTCCTCACCTTCTCCCCCAAAACCTTATTCTCCTTTAGTCTTCCACATCTCAATGAATGGACATTTCATTCCTTCAGATTTCATGTCCAAAAATCTTAGAGCCGGGCTTCCCTGTTGGTGCAGTGGTTGAGAGTCCGCCTGCCGATGCAGGGGACACAGGTTCGTGCCCCGGTCCGGGAAGATCCCACATGCCGTGGAGCGGTTGGGCCCGTGAGCCATGGCCGCTGAGCCTGCGCGTCCGGAGCCTGTGCTCCACAACGGGAGAGGCCACAACAGTGAGAGGCCCGCATACCGCAAAAAAAAAAAAAAAAAAAATCTTAGAGCCATCCATGACTCCTGTCTACACATATAACATTCAATTTGTCAGTAAACTCTGTAGATTCTATTTTTAAAATATATCTAAAACCCTACAGTTTTCACTTCTTCCTTTGTTACTATCCTGATCCAAACCATCATCATCTTTTACCTAGATTATTGCAAGAGCCTTCTCTCTGGCCTCCCTGCTTCATTCCTTTCCTCCATCACTTTTCTCTATTTATATTCAATAGGGCAGCTAGGCATAATATTTTGGAAAGCAACCATACTCAAGTTTCTCCTCTTCCCAGAACCTGCTAATGACGTCCCCTGTCAGAGTACAAAGTCAATGTCTGTTCGATGGCCTACAAGGGCCACATGCTTTCAGGCCCTTCTTCCTTCTCTAATTTTATCTCTTGCTGCTTTCTTCCTCAGTGTACATTAGTATCCTGGCTGTTTCTCCAACAGTCTGGGCACATTCTGGTCTCATGGCTTTGCCTTGGCTGTTCCCTCTGTCTGGAATGTTCTTCCATCAGCTAACCAAAAGAATCATTTCCTTACTTCTATCAAGTCTTTGCTCAAATGTGAAGTATTTGTAATACTTGATACCAGCCCTGGCTCTCTCCCGTCCTCTCATCTTGATTTGTTTTCTTTCTATAGTACTTAATTGCTTTATAATTTATTTATTATGCTAATCCACTATCTTCTTCAAGTAGAATGTAAGTTCTTCTGACAGAGATTTTTATTTGACTTATTCATTCTTAATGCCTAGAATACTGACTGTGTATAGTAGGTACTCAAAACATATTTATTGAATGAATAAAAAATGATTACGTCTGCATATTATATGTATTTCTCAGGCAGCAAATATTGGTAAAATTTTAAAACAAGTTTGATATCATCCACATTGGAATCAAACTGCTTTGATTCACTAGCTTGCTTTAAAACTCATGTAATCTCTGCATTGATGACATAACATTTTTTATGTAAATGTTCAAAGGTCTTACAAGTTCTGTTCCAGTATGTTAGAATGCTCTTATTGATGTGGAGAGCCAAGGATAAGGCAACACCAAGAACAAGATGAAAAGGGAGGTTTAAGATAGGGATATTTTGGAATATTTGCTGACAGAGCACAGAATATAGGTTTGTGGATATGAATTTCTTATTCAGAGCCAGGTTGAGCAATGTGACCCTTTGCCAAAGCTTCTTACATTTTCCTTAGATTACTGATGTGAAGCTTCTGTTTTATTGAAGCTTATGGTGATAAGAATGTTGGGCCCAGATTAACATCTCCTTTTTTCTTGAAATCCAATGAAAGCATTTTATCACTTATGAGGAACATCATACATTTGCGTTCAGCTGAAAAACAGAAAGCCAAAAAAATAAGCTCTTTACTACGGGCATTCTGAACTAGGTTTCAACCTGTCATTGACAAAGAACACTTTCTTCCATTTTTTTAACAAAATATGTTATTTCCAAAGACATGGTTTATTTCTCTGTAGAGATGTCCTGAAACTTAGTAGAGAAAAACAGATTGTTAGCACATGACTTAAAAGTAAAACAACAAAAAATTCTCTAACACAATGTCAAAAGAAAACCTAAGAAACTGTGCTGTCCTGGATTTTCAGCTTTGATTATAGAGTGACAAATGATTACTGTAAAACCTAAGAAATCTTTCTTTAAAAAAAAAAAATTGTTTGCAGATTTTGAGAAAATTTTAAAACGTTATATAAAAAACAATATAAAAGTGTAGGTGGATGATTGGCAAAAACAACCTAGAATTTGAGATCAATGACCTTTATTGTTATTCTAGAATAAACATTAGAAGGGAAATAACCATTCATTAGACTCAACAATAGGTAGAAACCACAGTTGGCATGAAAGTTGTATTTCCCTTATGTCTTTAAGTAGTGCTTTAGATTTTCTTAACAAGACAGACTGATTTACATTTCCTTATAGTTCTTTTTCTTTCTTGGCTTTCAACAGAGTGTACTGTTGGGGCCATTTTTCCTTAAATCTTAATTTGTTTTCTGATCTATGAGTTCGTTTTTCTAGTTGAAGGAATGGAACAATGCCCACAACACAGTGAAAAATGAAGCTTTCAATCATGAATCCCAGTTATTGAGGAAAACAAATGGCAATATGTTTAATAGAATGCCATATCCAAATATGTTGAATGGCTAAATTTCTTAACATTTTAGTCACTAGTATTATTTTCCTATTTTTTCCTTGTGATTCTTTTTTTAAATTTCTTTTTTCAGTTCTTTTTCTTTGTAATTTTATCAAATATTTTTCTTGTCACCTGGGGAATATGAATTTGACATATAACAAACAAATACCCTTAACACTTATAAAATTGAACTCTAACACAGGAGCGTGATTAATTTAATGTAAAATATAATTACTTAAATATATAAAGCTTTTATCATTTCAAATGACTACATTATTACATAGTACTTTTATGAATGATTCTATATCAAATATATTCAAAATATTTTACATGTTCATTTAATACTAAGAATTATTTTTAGACCTTAGCTATAGCACATAAAAAGTTATTTCTATATTATGTAGATATTTGCTCAAATAATTTCTATAGTGAATCCAGTTCTGGGGAAGATGAAGTAAGCATACTCTACCCTCTCTCTCCAACTGAATGCAAATATTAAACTCTGAACAGAAGATAGATAAATAGACAGATAGATAGACAGATAGATAGACAGATAGCTATCTGACACTTAAAATAAATGGTAGCAGAAAGATTTGGGAAGGATTCCAGAATTTGATGTACCACCAAACCAGAGGTAAATATCCCTTTTTCCCCCCTCTGTTATCACCTGCCATGGACTCAAAGGCAACTTGAAACCTAGCAGTGCCACCCAGCAGGGATAGAGAAAGCCTCATTTTCTGTACCAAGAGGTTGTAAAGAAGACTCCTAAGGTCCAGAAAGAATAGGATTAAATCCTCTGTTTTCTTTTCTTTCCTCTCCTGTCGCAGCCTCCAGGCAAGACCTCAGTGGCACAGAAGCTGAGCAGGCACCTAAAATACTGAAGGAAGAGACATTCCTTTATTACCAAAGGAGCTGTGATTCAAAGAACTAGAGATGAAGATACTTTGCTTTTTATTCCTTCTTTGTCCTCTTCCTACTAAGCCTCAGCTACAGTATCAATTGTGGAAAGTGGAAAAATAGGGGCACTAAAGGCCTGGCTTTCTGATTAGAAGACCTGAAATGGGGACCCAGAGGACCAGAAAGTATTGAAGAGACCACAGAGAGAAGGGAACTCTAGCAAGATACTGCATAGACTGGTGTGTGAACTACTGGGCTCACATCCCCATGCTATGCATGTGTGAATCTGGTACACAACCAGCATCACAAAGGCTTTGAGAACTATGGTCAAAGCCTCTTCTCACGTCCAAGACTGGCCACTGAGTTAGTTGTGCAAGAGATTTTCACTGGAACCACAGCCCACAGAAGGTGGGATGGAAACTGTAGCCTGAACCTAAGTAGGTCGATTGCCTAGTAAAACAAAACTAAACAAAAATTTGACTATTATCATAGGATTTAAATAAGACCCAGAGTCTCATAACCTAATATTCAAAATGTCCATGATACAATCCAAATGAAGAATCAGGCATATGAAGAACCAGGAAAATATCAGCTCACAAGCAATAAAAACAATCAACAGACGTCAATGCTGAGAGGACACATCTTCGAACTATCAGACAGTCTTTAAAGCAGCTATTATAACTCTGCTCCCAAGGGGTAAGGCTGAACACTTAAAACAAATGGGAAGATAGAAATTCTCAGCAAAGAAAAATAAGATGTAAAAAAGACTAATAGAAAATTTTAGAACTGAAAAATACAATAACCAAAATTAAAGTGACACAGGAAAGAGTCAGTGACCTTGAAGATAAATCATTAAAAATTATCCAATCTGAACGACAGACAGTAAAAAGATAAACATAAATAAACAGAGCCTCAGGGACTGGTGGGACAATACCAGAACATCTAGCATTTGTCAATGGAGTCAAAGAAGGAGAGGAGAAAGAATGTGATGCAGAAAACAAATATTCGAATGGCTGAAAATTCCCCACATTTGTTGAAAGGTCTAAATATACAAACTTGAATAACTCAGCAAGCTCTAAAGAGGATAAGCTCAAAGGAATCCATGCCCAGACATATGATAATGAAACTAAAGACCAAACAAACATAGCTAAAAACAGCCAGAGAGAAATGATGCATAACATATAGGTGTCTGATGATTCTAATAACTATGGATTTCTCATCAGCATCCATGTTGATGGGAAGGAAATGGAACATTTTTAAAGTGCTGAAAGTAAAGAACTGTCATCCTAGAATTCTGTGTCCACTGAAAATATATTTTAAGAGTAAAGGTGAAATAAAGATGTTCTCAGATTAAGGAAAACAAAAAGAATTTACTTCCAGTAGACTGGCCAGAAGAAAAATGATACTAGAGAGAAACTTGAAACACCAGGAACAAAGGAAGAAATAGAAATGGTAAATATCTGGATAAGTATATTAAACTATTTTTTCTTAAATTCTTTAAAATATGTATAATGGGGCTTCCCTGGTGGCACAGTGGTTGGGAGTCCGCCTGCCGATGCAGGTGACACGGGTTTGTGCTCCAGTCCGGGAAGATCCCACATGCCGCGGAGCGGCTGGGCCCGTGAACCATGGCTGCTGAGCCTGCGTGTGCGGAGCCTGTGCTCCGCAACGGGAGAAGCCACAACAGTGAGAGGCCCGTGTACCGCAAAAAAATAAATAAAATATGGTTGAAAGCAAAAAATGGTTGAAAGCAAAAATTAACATGGTCAGATAAGCTTTTCTATATATGTAAATGTAATATATATGAAAACTGCAACATAAAGAGGAAGGTGAAAAGGTCCTACCTATATGGTGGTAAGGTTTCTATATTCCACTTGGTGATAAATATTAATTATAAATAGAATGCAAAAAGTTAAGTATCTATATTGTAATCTCTAAGGAAATCACTGGAAAAAATGTCTACAAATAGATATAATAGAAAACTCAATCAATAAGTTTAAAAATGGAAATTAAAAGATGAAACAATCCAAAACTACCAGGAAAGGAGAGAGAGACAGAGGAAGGAAAATAGAAAAAATAAGAAGAAAACAAATACTAAAATGCTTTACCTGAATTCTAACATTTCGAAGCACATGTCAATAATTACATTATATGTAAATGGCTTAAACACACCATCTAAAAAGACAGATTGCTGGGTGAATGGAGCCATTTTCAAAAGGTTACATGCTGTATAATTCCATTTATATGACATTCTAGAAAAGACAAAACTAGAGTGATGGAAAACAGATCAGTGGTTGCAAGGGGTAGGCATGGGGAGAGGGTGTGACTATAAAGGAATAGCAACAGAGTTTTGAGAGTGATGACTCTGTTCTATATCTAAATTGTGGTGGTGGTTACATAAAACTATACATGTGTTAATATCCATAGAATTATTTACCAAAAAAAGGTCAGTTTTACTATATGCAAATTAAAAAAACAAAATTAAAAATAATATCTATATACTTAATCTTTGCTGTATGCCAGGCACTGTCCTTTAAAACATAATTTTGTATAATCTTTAGAACAATGTTATGAACTAGATAGATTCTTCTCTATTTCACAAGTGATGAAAATTAATAATTGAATGCCTTACTAAAGTTTAGTAAATGACTCACCGAAGAGTAAACAATTAGAAGTTCACACCAGAATATAACCAAAATCTTTCTGATTCAAAAATCTTATTCTCTGTTTGATGATGCTTATTTACTCAGAAGCAGTGGTCCACATCTAAAATTGGGGAAAAAAATGTTATTATCACACATATTAGAAAACAGAGAAACAAAGACATTACAACACAACAAGCATATTTTCTGCTAATTATTTTTATTTATTTTGCTGTGCTTTGTTTAAAGATAAAGTTTCTGTAGGATACTAGTAGTGTAGGAAGAATCTGTTCATTCATTTAATAAATATTTACTGAATATATATGCAAAACATACTGTGCACTATAGTTGATTCAAAAATGAACCAGTTACAGATCATATTCTCAAGGTGCTTATGATCTACAATGGAAATTAGAACACGTATATGGACAATGTTAAGTGTCTGTTCTGACTGTATCTCCATGAGTAACAAACCACACCAAAACTTAAGAGATTTTTAGTAACTTAAAACAAAAATGTATTATTCTGACAGTGACATTTATGAACTGGGATCAGCTGGGTGGTTTTGACTTGGGATCTCTGATGTTGTTTCACACTCTCTTAAGAGTTGAGCTGGAGATAGCTGAAGGTTCCAGCGGACTGAATTTCCAAGATGCATCATTCACATGGCTAGCAATTGATTCTGGCTGTCGGCAGGAAGTTCAGTAGGGGCTATCCATAGGAATGCCTACGCATGGCCTCGCCATGTGTCTTGAGCCTCTCATAGCATGGCAGCTGGATTCCAAGAGTGAGTGTTCCAAGAAGCCTAGGTATAGCTATGAGACTTCTTAAGACATAGTTTCGGAAATAACACAGAATCATTTCCTATACATTCTATTGGTCAGTTCTGAGTCAGACAGATTTAAGTGCAGGGGACTGAATAGGGTCATGAATATTGAGAGGTGTGGCTCATTTTCAGACTATTTTTGTAAACTACCACTCTCTGCCCTTTGGTCCCCAGTAAGCCACGTCTCTAATACATGCAAAATTTACTCATCTCCCACCCAAGACCTGTGAAGTCTCATCCTATTACCACACTGGCTCAAACCTGAGGTTGAGGAACTTATCATTTAAGCTGGGTCAAGTTACATCATTCTGTTTGATCTTAAGGCCTATGAAATAATGACAACAAGTTATCTGTCTCCCACAGTAATAACATATTTTGTATGCTGTGTGTGGGGAAGATACATACAGTATACACATCTGACATAAAATGGTGACAAGTATGAGATACCCACAATAGACACCTTCAAAAAGAGGGTCAGAGACAGAAGTATCCATGCAATTCCAAAATGCAGGCCAGCACAAGTTATCAATTCCTTGATTAGAGAGCAGCTGTGATCCCTGGGAGTAATTCTCCACTCTTTACTGTGAGTTACCCTTCACTCTTTACTGTAAATGGCCTATGTTTGCCATTGAGTAACTTTCTCAGCCTGCTCTACCTGGAGCCTTAATGGCTCTTTTCACTTTGAACTGTCCTTAGAACAGCAGTCCACGCTGGTGGTGCTTCTGCCAACACAATTTTCTTCAAACTTCATGATTTTTTTTTTTTTTTTTTTTGCGGTACGCGGGCCTCTCACTGTTGTGGCCTCTTCCGTTGTGGAGCACAGGCTCACGGACGCTCAGGCTCAGCGGCCATGGCTCACGGGCCCAGCCGCTCCGCGGCATGTGGGATCCTCCCGGACCAGGGCACAAACCCGTGTCCCCTGCATCGGCAGGTGGACTCTCAACCACTGCGCCACCAGGGAAGCCCAAACTTCATGAGTTTTTAATGAATCTTATTAAGGTTCAGTCTAGATAAAAAGAGAAGGAAAAAAATCCTCACCCACAAATTTCTTTGAAATAGTTTATTTTCTGCCTTTGGTTGAGAATCATTGTAATGAGGGACAATGCCCTTAAGGTTCTTTTAGGCATGCCGAAAATCTTTCTGGTGTGTTCTAAAGGAGCTTCCAGCCACACCCTTGATTTCAGCTTTACTCTGGGGCTACAGTTTACTGCAATGCCCTGGATTTGATATATACCTTAAGGCATTTCTTACTTTGAGACTCTTTTGCTGGTTACAAAGAGACAGGATGAGAAACAGTTGTGTGGGTTTTTTCTGTTTGTTTTTAACCGAGTGATTCCTAAGTCCTTTATATTTCCTATAGGTTTGTTAGAAATTGAATAGGACTCTTTTTAGTTCACCTCTTCTATAGCCATACCTTATCATATACAGCTAAAAGAAACCAGTTGGCGCTTTCAACATATGCCCTAGAGTCTCCTTACCCAAATTCGCCAATTTTTAGATATGTTTAGCATTTGCAAGGCTCTGAAATGTTTATAACTGAATAAAAAAGATCCTCTCTTTAGCTTCCAATGACAATTTTTTGTCTTTCAAGTGTTCCCTATCTCTTTAAGGCTTTTGTAGTTTTCACCTACCATAAGATTTTGGGTCATTTTTTGCTATAACAGTCTAAACTCTCCTAAATGCTACACATATCTCATCTCATTTGATTTTCACAAGAAGCTTTTTAACAAAGATGTGTCTTTTATTCCAGTACATGGCTAATCAAGAGGTGGCTGGGGGTTCTGCCTACACCATTATTGTCCTCACTGTCTGGAAAAGCCAGCATCTGGAACATTTCTAGGTATGTGGCAGAGGGAAAAGAGTGCTCCAGAGGATTGTATAAGACAAGTTAATGCTCAGCACAAAAGTGACACATGTCATTTCCCTTCACAAGTCATTAGCTAATGACAGCAACATGGCCATATCGAGTTCAGCAAGGTGGGAAACTACAATCTTATCACATACTCAGAAGGAGAGAGAGAAATAAATATTTGTGACCAGCTCAAATGACTAACACCTCACAAAAAGTTCGTAATACAGTTCTTACCATAAAATGGATGCTCAACAAATAGTAACTATTGCAGCTGTTATCATTATGGTTATTGCATCTGCTATGGTCTACTTTTAGGCCTACATTCTGCTGACCATCTGTCCACTTGTAACCTTGCGATATAATATAAAATAAATGGAATTGGTGTCTGAGAACAAACTTGGCCATTTACCAACTGTAAAAGTGGGCAAAATATTTGATTTCCATGTACCTCCATTTAAAATTTATTTTGCTAATTTTAAAGCATGATACAAATGTAGGTCAATCCATGAGAGGCTGAGTCATGCCTCAACCTTGAGGCTCAGCCTAATTTGGGACCTATCCTCCCCAGTGTAACTGTTGCCTCCCGTGAAATTCTGGGGTAAGTCAATTCTGCACCCTTTCCAAGAAACAAAACTGCCCACTAGAATGCCTCTTCCCATACATCTCCAGGCAATGTCCCGAATACTACCCATCACAAATTATCTCTTTCCAGGCTCAGTGTTATTCCACTATGCCTGATAGGATTCCCTAAAACTGATTCCTTTTATTGTGAGTAAATTTCTCAGTAATCTTGGCTTCATTATGATATTTCTAGTTGATGTACTTTAGACCTTTCTTGACTGTAGCACCTGACAGAGTTTTCCAGTCCAATTCACCTCCTGGCATCATCTTTTTTCACATCAATGTTCTCACCATTTCTTCTAATACCGTGACTCCACTGTTCTTTGCAAACCTCCATCATCTTCAATTTAACTTATTTACTTTCATCTTGCTTCAATTCCAAAGACCATATCATCAGCCTTCCTGTCAAAGCATCAACAAAGCCACTTAAAATTACAACTATGCTATGAAAGATAAATGTATTCTGCAATGACTGTGAATATTAAAGGTTGACCTAATTGGAGAGGTAAAGGGAGGTTTTCCCTGTGAAAGTATGATTAAGCTAAATTCTGAAGAAAAAGTGGGAAAAAATTATGTCTGCTACTGTTTAGAGTTGCTCCAATTCCATTATCTCAATTCCGAGTTTCTATCTGACCACAGTCATATTACCTTCTAATGGTGCTGTATATTATGTTTCCAAATCTTTGTTCTTATTTCAAACTTCAGACTTTTTAAACATTTTTGCGTTTTCCTCATATACCTTCCACTTGCCTACCTACTCAAAATTGGCTTCTATTATCAACAATGTCATGTTACACACTAGAATATTCCAACATGTTGCTTTTACTGCCAATCTCCATGTTTTGTAACCAATCTAATGTTTCCACCCTGCTCACAATTACTCTTTCATTATATCAGCTTATTTCTTTATAGTAAGTCAAAGTCTAAAATTACATTTATTTATTTACTTATTTATTTGGGGGCATCTGCTTACTTTTTTTTTTTTTTTTTTTTTGCGGCACACGGGCCTCTCACTGTTGTGGCCTCTCCTATTGCGGACCACAGGCTCCGGACGTGCAGGCCCAGCGGCCATGGCTCACGGGCCCAGCCGCTCCGCGGCATGTGGAATCTTCCCGGACCGGAGCACGAACCCGCATCCCTTGCATTGGCAGGCTGACTTTCAACCGCTGTGCCACCAGGGAAGCCCTGCTTACATTTTTGACATGGGATTGCCAGCATCTAGAATATTTCCTGGCGTAAAGCAGGTAGTCAATAAATGCTTGTTGAATGAATGAACAAATGAATGTTCTTTCCAGATTTCTTTCACAGAGAAAGTGGAGAAATCTTGATGATTGAGAGTACTATAAATTTAAGCAATCTAACTCAGTTTCCTTTTGTAAATCACCTGTTAAGTCTCCCTTACATTTCCTATAGCATTTGTTCCTAGCAACCATTCCTGCCACTCTCACTTTCAACAGATAACTTCTAACTTGCTAAGATCCAAATGAGCTCTTGCAAATAGCTTTCTTTTTTGATTTTCTCAGTTTTCTAGTGTCAGCCTTGTTTGAACCATTCTCTTTAAATGACTGGAACAGATTAAATCAATTTGATGTAATGAACTCAGCTTTCACTCATTCATTTACTAGCTTATTTATCAAAAATGTTTTGATGTTCCTTTGTCTAGAACAGGGTTTATCCCTGCCATTAAGAGGCTCAGAGAAGGGTCATGTTCTGTGATAACTGCATGTTCAAGGGCCTGCAAGTTCTGTCTGGTGTCTTTTTCTCTACATCCACTGCTCTTGTTTGTCTCCTTTTTACTTGCTGTGCCCTCATCCATGTATTATCCATGCACTCTCCAGCAGAACTTTCTGAGATGAAGAAAATATTTTGTTTTTACACCACCCAATACAGTAGCCACTAGCCTCACCTAGCTCTAGAGCACTTGAAGCATGGATAGTGACACTGAAAACTGAATTTTAAATTTTATTTAATATTAATTTAAATTTAGATTTAAACTTAAATACACATATAATTACTACTGTATTAGATAGCACTTCTCTAGCCACTGTGGTGTTTTATCAGTTCTATCAGTTCCTTTCACATAGCAAATTATGTTTCTTTTCAAGACCTTTGCACGTACTATTTTTGCTGCCTGGGGTGCCTTCTGTTTATCCGGTGCTTTCTCACAAAACTGTTCACATGGTACTTATTTCTCTTCATCTAGAGTTTGGCTTAAGGGTACTATCTTCCTCATCCTGACCTTCCCATCTATAGTAGAAACCTCGTCACTCCCTGACCCCTTTTATTTTCTGTCTTTTCCCTTTGCTTGTTTCCTTCACAGCACTTATTAAAACTGAAAGTATTTTTATTTATTCATTCTCTCTTGTTTATAGTGTGTCTTCCCCAGCAGAATGTAAGCTTAATGAAGGCAGGATCTATGCGTATCCTATAAATTCTTGTGATTCCACAGACTAAAACAGTGCCTATTACATAGTAAGAATTTTAAAATACTTCTGAAGAGTTGAGCAGACAAATGATGGCTGTAATTTTAGCCTGTAAAAAGTATTTGGGTGCACTTAAGTAGTGAAAAAAAGTCTGCGTAGAACAGAAGCAGGGAGAGCGTTCAGTGAAGAATTTTATGAGCTTAAAATAATTAGCATGCCAAAGACATATTTGAGGTGGCAACTTCTGCTCCCCTATACCATCAAGTCCAAAAAAACTCCAGGGACTTCCCTGGTGGCGCAGTGGTTGGGAGTCCGCCTGCCGATGCAGGGGACGTGGGTTCGTGCCCTGGTCCAGGAGGATCCCACATGCCGCGGAGCGGCTGTGCCCGTGGGCCATGGCCGCTGAGCCTGCGCGTCCGGAGCCTGTTACTCCGCAGCGGGAGAGGCCACAACAGTGAGAGGCCCGCGTACGGCAAAAAAAAAAAAAAAAAATTCCATATTTTTTTCTACACCAAAGTTACCAAACTGTTCTATGTACGCTGCCTTGACTTCCTCACCCCTGTGTCATGTCTTTTGTTGCACCACTCGATTAAACTGCTTTCCTAAAGGCAGTGCATCTCTGATCACTTTTCTTCCTTGCCCCAAACTTTGAATAGCCTTTCAGAATGAGATGAAGGAAGGGTGAATTTTTAAGCTCTGAGTGTAAATCACACTCCACCCTGGCACGGCCCTGGCTTCATCTTTCAAAATGTTTCTAATACTAAAACATAATGTCGTTGAAATGGACTATTTAATAATATGCTGTCTGTAATTGGCGAGCTTGGCTGCCGCCACATTTGAGAAGTCATCCCTGACTCTCCTGGACCTGATCTCGGGTGGCCTCGGCCTGCAGTGGGTTGAAGCAAGATCTCAGTTCCCCAGCCAGAGATTGAAGTCAGACGGCGGCAGTGAGAGGGATGAATCCTAGCCACTAGACCACGAGGGCCAGAGGCCAGTGACAAGATCCCTGGCTTGTCTACTTTGTAGAAATAAATTTCAGCAAAGAGACAGAAAGTAGTGAAACAAGTAAAGTGTTTATTAGGAGGGAAAAAGTATGTGTGAATAGACACACAAGGGTGGGCTCAGAGAAAGAGTTGCGCCTTTGTGGTAGTTTAAATCACTTAAATGGGGCATTTCTTCCAGGTTTCCTCTGGCTAGTTATCTTGCACTGCCTGGCTCTGAGTCCATATTTGGTATAACTCAGGGTCCCCTTCCCCGCACCCCCGCACCCCCATGTGCACGTGCGTCTCTTAGCCAAGATGTATTCTAGTGCAGAGGCCTATGGGAAGATTGACACCACCTACCATGTGGTGGTACCCCCTCCCTTTTTGGCCCCCGAGGAGCCTTTCTGTGGATGTGTAGTCAGGAATGTCTTGACCTCGAGAATGAGAAGTAAGTGGTCTGTTTATCTCTTATCTGGGCAGGACTCAGCTGCTTCCTGCCCCTGCCTTTATCTTATCTTGGAGTATCTGCCCACAGGGAACAGGTTCCAGCTGCTCAGCCTGGGGCCCATCTATCTCCTGCCTCAGACCAAGCACTCTGATGTCTCCCTGCTTGTCATTATATCTCCCTTCCTAGTGTGAGGTCTGACCTATGGTGGGTACTTTATATGGTGAATGAGTGAAGATACATTCAATTCAGAGACTAATCTTGGATTTTGAAAAAAATTTTCCCCATGCATGCCTAAATCTCAGAATTTAGGTGCTGTCAGGAATATTACAGGTGAAAAAGTATCATTTACTGTTTTCTCTAAATGAGAAAGGCACATGGTTTTGAATAAAGAAATGAATGGATGGATGAAAAAAGAAAGGCATAACCACCTTCAATGTTTTATTCATATTAATAAGGAGTTTACATTTGATTGCAGTGAGCAGCAGTAGTCCAAAAACAAATAAATAAATAGGCAGCCTCCATATTTGTAATTTAAAATTTATTTCAGATTCTCTTACTTTAAGTAAGTATGCGTGGCTTAAGGACTCAATTTAGGCTCATTCCTGTACTAGGAGACACCTGAGGCCAGATTAAAGGCATACAGACCCTGCACACACCCTGATCCATATCAGCAACCCTGCCCTTGAACCATTGCTATAAAGCTCCTCACCAGATCCTCTGGGGTTGGGATACACAGTTTTCAAAGAGCGTGAGACTGCTGTGTCCCCCTGCGCCTGGCAAAGCAATAAAGCTATTCTTTTTTACTTCAACCAAAATTCTGTCTCTGAGATTCAATGATTCAATTCAGCACCGGTGCACAGAGGCCAAGTTTTTGGCATCATTCTTGTATTTTTAAAAAACCAGAAGGCCCAATTTATTACAGTTTTCCTTTATGAAAATTACCATCCTATGTTGCAGGTTTGCCTTCTAGATCTCTTTTGTAAAAATTTGTTTAGCAGTCCCACCTTTCTCTACTGCTTCTTTCAACTATTTTCTGAATGTGTGTCCTCTGAAATACACGACCATTTGATTATAATTATTGTTCCTCATCTGCTGCTGAAGGATCCCATCCTTCCTCCTCAGTGAACTGCAAGGATGTGCCAGAGAATTCTGAGTAGAACAGACATCCTCTTTTTTGGCCTTTTCATATGGGAAAGTCATAAGTAGAATCAGAAGATGTATGAGAATTTGTTCTGATCAACTGAAGAATGCTTTTTGAATACAGTTTTATAGCAAAAAACAAAAATGGTAGATATACAAAGGTTTGATATAAAAGTCCCTAGGAAATTTCTATAATAGTAATAGAATAATAATTCTACAGTTAAAGAAGAATGAGTACCGTGAATATAATCATGACATTTTCATATCATGGATAGTTGTTGCCCCAGCCAAAAAGAAAGAAATTATCCACTTTTCTACTCTTTCTCTGGGCAATTAGACATCACTGCTATGGTTTTAGGAGCTGATATTGTTCTTAATGATGGAAAATTTTGTGATTGGCAGCTGGGTCTACAAAGTGGCCACATATTTTCAGCAGTCTGCTCATAAGTGTTTCTAAAATTTTGGAAGCAACGCACAAGAAATTTTGATGGCAGTTCAAGCCAGGATCTTGTGGCCTTTCATTTCCTTAAATCTAGGGGGAAAAAAATGGATAAGGATGTCAGGGAGGAAGAAATTTTTTTTTTAAAGTTTAATAACATATATACATAGGAGAGATCCAGAAAAACGAGTAACTCACCCAAATGGCAGAAGCCCACACCTTAAATACTATCCTCAGCCAAAGACAAAAGGCGATGTTGAGGGTAGGGAGACTCATTCATGGGGTTACCAGGAAAAGCACAGTAAAGAAGGGTAAGGTTGTGACACAGATTTAAGTCCTAGCCTTCTCCATCGAGAAGTGTCTAGAGATGTGGCCATCCTTCTCTTCCAGGTACGTGGTGGAAGACGCCCTTACAAATGGAAATTTCCCTTACAAATGTAAATGTTTCTCACAAAAGGGCAACTCCCTTTTTGTGTTCAGAGTTTTCCTCATGTATGCTGTTTCCTAGAAAATAACCAGCTTAAAATAATATGGCAGAGACATTTTAGCATGGCAAATTCTGCTCCCCTTCAAGAATTTAAGATTAGGATTATCTGATTAATCACTCAGTTTCCATACATAGGCTATTGTTTTCCAAAGGCTCATCTGCCTATGGTGAAAATGGAGGTGAGGTGGGGTGTGGTAGAGGGGAGGGAAACTAGAAATGCTATTTAAGGAATGCAAAGAGAAGGAATGAATTCACCCTCTAACATTCAAAAGAGATTATACAAGAAGTCCATTTTCTTACAAGCAGGGCTCCTGCCCTGAGGGAATATTTTCTAAATTTCTTTAAACCTTTAATCACAGTTTAAGCCTGGAGGGTTTCTCTCAATGTGTAGGGAAGATACCAATACTTCCTAGGACAGCAAGGCCAGCGACTTTCTATTTTATGGCAAAAGTATATGGGGATAGGAGAAGGGAGTGGTCAGTTGTGTGTCTGCTAATGCCCTGCAAGGACTTCAGCTCAGAGTAACTCGTGTGTGTGTGTGTGTGTGTGTGTGTGTGTGTGTGTGTGTGTGTGGAGTTGAGAGGAGGAGAGCAAAAGGGGACAAAAAGATGATGATAATTCAGTAGGGGAGGAAAATGGGAATTTTGACTTGCCTCCCCATTTAGGAATCTGAGATGCCTTTGTTTCCTCTGTGTATCGAAGGAACTCGGAAGTTTGAGAGCCTAGCTGGAGGACTTGCCAGAGGGGACATCTAAGAGAGCTGAAGTGGCTTTTCCGAGAGGCTACCAGGCAGTCAATTTAGGCAGGGGCTGAATTGTGCACATTCAGACCACAGAGTACCTGAGATGAGCTAAGATCAAGCCAAGTCAGCCAGCGAGGATCACTGGGTCCAACCCAGCTGAGGGAGGCTACTACTTTTGATGACTCCAGGCAACAATGACAGACACAACTGCTGGCTGGTGGGCAGTGCACAGACGCAGAGGGACACCCGTGTGGGACTAAAGAAGCCTGCAAACATCCTACGCAAGAATCTCTTCACCTCTCCCATGATGTTGCAAACACTCAAATATCACTTTGAAGAAGAACTCTTGGGTTGGGGGTAAAGTGTTTCAGAGCTAACTAATACCAAGTAATGTGCAATCAAAGGAACATTTTACATTCTAAGACTAGGCTAAGTTTAAGGTGCTACATACCTTCTGCATTGTAGAATCACTTAAATTTGTTATCCCATTACACATGTGTGTGTTAATATATATGACTATACATAATTACATGTGTTTTAAGACTTTACTCTTAAAAGGCTATAAGAAAATATTTGCCAAGTGGGTGGGTAAAATACCATCATCAAAACTGGAGGACTTTTGAGAGTGAAAAGGGTACTATTAATTACTCCAGCACAAAAAGGCATAAACCTGGACCATCCCATGCCACCTGGGACACATTCTACAGAAGAAGTTGAATTCTGTTCAAGAAAAGAAGTTTTCTTTGATTGAGATGGGGAGAGATGAGGGAGAAAACTTTTACCTTAATGTATATATTTGTTTAAAAATGGAGGTTACCTTGGGGCTAAGAGAGTTTATGCAAATAAGAATTAAATTGTACTATTTAAGAAATAAACAGAAATTCGGTGGATGCAAGTTGGCTAAAAAATGGATATAAAGGACTTCCCTGGTGGTGCAGTGGTTAAGAATCCTCCTGCCAATGCAGGGGAAACGGGTTCAAATCCTGGTCTGGGAAGATCCCACATGCCACGGAGCAACTAAGCCCATGTGCCACAACTACTGAGCCCATGTGCCACAACTACTGAAGCCTGCATGCCCAGAGCCTGTGCTCTGCAACAAGAGAAGCCACCGCAATGAGAAGCCTGCACACTGCAGCAAAGAATAGCCCCCGCTTGCCACAACTAAAGAAAGCCCGCATGCAGCAGCCAAGACCCAACGCAGCCAAAAATAAATAAATAAATTTATTTTTTTTAAAATGGATATAAGAAGAATCCTTTCATGGAAAGTTATGCAAGAAACTAACAATACTTTAGCACGTTAAAAACTAGGGTTGGGGGGAGAGTGGCATGGTTGGCCAGAAATTTACAGTGGAGGGATAATTAGATGATTTAGATTTTAAACAGAACTTTGCTGTGCTGCCAGGCGTATTTATACCCAGCGGACCCAAACCTTTGTAAAATCGGGAGTGTCCTTTGGTTACAGTGTTGAGGGATGGGAGGGAGGGAATGAAAACATGGAGCTGTCTGCAGTGCCAGGTGAAGCCAAAGCTGTATGAAAATAATTCATGAAGCCTAAGAACTTATACTAGTGGAAATGGAAAATTCACCAGGAGCAAGACGGTAGAGAAAGACGCCACCTGAAGAATGTAAGCCCCTTATGAACTGAGAAGCTATCTGTGGGTGCAGTGGGTGGGTATGGGTTTCTACGAGGAAGATAAGGGTTCCAGCAAATCTACCACCATATTCAAGAAAAGATTGTTCTCCTAAGCCTGGAAACCTGGAAATAACTAGGCTGTAGAAATCTAGGTTAAACACACTTTACACAATTTTATACAATTAAAATATAATTTCAGTGATTGGTCAATAACATTTATTAACTAGCCACTCCAAACACAGTTGTACTCAAAGTCTCGAACTCACAAACTTAGTTAATTCCATAGTGAAAAATAAAATAAGGAAAGAGGTTCACATTTGCATTTTCTATGATTATTGAAATGTCTTTTCCTCCTCATGTGTTAACTATAAATAAACAATACCAATTCTTCACCCTTATATTGTTTTTATTATTATTAAAGTATCTATAACTTACATACAGTGGCATAGATTTATACCCACTGGTTATTTAAAGTTCATGAAATGCCTTCTGCTCCCTGGAGGAAATGTACCAAATATGTATAAAATAATAATAAAATAATACTATGCCCAAGGATAGACCGTGTGTCTATGTTTTCATACTGTGAGCATCATGGGTATCTTAGAGCACAGGCTGTTTATAAATGAGGCCTCCAGCTGTTACTGAGAGACTCAGGCAGAAAAAGGGAGTAAACTGAGTATAATAATCCTGATTATTATACTGTTTCTATAGTGACCCAGGATGAGTTCCATTCTCCTTAGGAATAAACTGCTCAGTCAGTAGCTCCTACGAAGTACCATGTGGTAAATTACCTCCTTCCATGTACTAAATGATACCATGATGCCTTGGAAAAATTAATGGGTGAGTGGTTTACTCTGAGAGCATTTTATTCCCTCTGAGTCAACATAGGATTCTGCCCAATTAAGTTTTGGAGGGCAGAATTTGCCCTAGAAAAAGCAGTTTAAAGGTTTAGAGTAATCGAAGCAATATAAAAACTAGTCCCTGATGTATAGTAAAGATTGGACTTCTCACCATGGCTAAGACTTTCATTATCACAGAGTTATTACGTTTCCCTCGGTGGCCAAAAGAAGGGGGGGAAAGAGTGGGAGCTACCATTAAAATATAAAATACATTAACATATTTCTAAACATTTATTTACAGTTAATCAACTATCTCTTGGTGTCTTCTAAAACATGTCAAGTCATTTGGCCTATCACCATGTCTCAGACAATTCAGACTGTTGCCATGTCAGGTAAATAAAAGTTACTGTTTTCTCTAGAAATATATTTTCTACGTGTAATGGATTATATACTCATTGACACAACATAGAATTCAAATAGGCTGGAGGCATTGTTGGATTTTGAACTAATTTTTTTTTTTAATAGAGAAGGCCAAAATGCCATATTGTGCAGTTTATCTATTGCTCAAGCTCTGTTCTACAGTTGGTTAAATTAAATTAACAAAATTAAATTAATGAATTTTTGAGAAGGATTTTCTTTAAAGAATCTGATATTATTGTGGTTATTTAAACAAAATAGATATACTTTTTTATATAGTAAAAGTGCTTAGAGTGTCTGAATCTAGTACAGGCATAAATTATCAAGTAATATTCTACCAGTAATTATTTTAGGTTGACATACAATGATATTAATATTATCACATTTATAAAGCACTTTTATTTTCTGAGAAATGGCGGATCTTTCACTCAAATATTTTAATTGTTATCAAAAGGCATCTATGAAATATTTTTTTAAAATAGCTTAGGCTGTAGGGATAGAAGCCCAAAAAGAGCTTTCCCTGACTTTAGTCTGCTTCCCTGGGACTCTAATACACATTTCCTCACAATTGTCAAACTGCAGTTCAAAAACAAACATCTGGTCATGAAACTCATAGACATGGAAACAGAGGGCAATAAATATACGTGCATGCATTTGTTTTTACTAAAATGGTGACTGAGAAATAAATTACACAAAGTAATTTGAATTTGAAACAGGAGGGAAGGGGGTAGGGCACAACCTTTGAAAGAATGACATAGCCCGAGGACATGACATAAACGGATTAGAACAAGATGGGTCCAAGATGGTGGACAAGTCAACTTCCACTAGACCTTGAGCCTCAGTATATGCTCATTGTAACACAATCAGCAAGCTAAATGACACACCCACAGACGCCATGACAGTTCTAAGGCAACCAAAGGATCAAAAAGTGGGATGTGGCCCAATTCCTGGAAATCCCTGCCCCTTCCCGAAATAGCTGGAATACTCCTCCCACTCAGCCTATGAAATTACCCGCCACTATAAAAACTGACAACCCCATACCCTGGTGCCTTTCTCACCTTCTGAGATGTCCCACACTCTGTCTGTGGAGTGTGTTTCTCTCTAAATAAATCCACTTCTTACCTATCACTTTGACTCTCAATGAATTCTTTCTGCAATGAGACATCAAGAAACTGAGGTTCATTAAGTCCTGAAACCGGGTGTGTGATCTTAGTTGGAAGGCTGGGTTTTGGCCGGGTTTGAGTCCCGGCCGCATGGGTTCAACTCCCAATCTGAGGTGCATGGTTTCAATTTTTATACTCAGGGTAACAGCTTAGATCTACCTCCTGTCACAGCCACTTAACAGCTGTGCAGTTACCCTGTGAACTTTACATTTCTCATCTGTAAGATGGGAATAATAATCACAAGACCTCATGCCAGTTGTCCTAATGATTAAGATATTTTAACTAATTTAAAACACATTGGCAGCCCCCACGGTGTGACCTGTTTAGATTAGAGGGTCAGGAAGGCCTCATAAAAAAAGTGACATTTAAAATGAGAGTTGAGGGGGACCTTCAAGATGGTGGAGGAGTAAGACGTGGAGATTACCTTCCTCCCCACAAATACATCAGAAATACATCTGCATGTGGAACAACTACAGAACACCTACTGAATGCTGGTAAAAGACCTCAGACTTCCCCAAAGGCAAGGAAATCCCCATGTACCTGGGTAGGGCAAAAGAAAAAAAGAAAAAACAGAGACAAAAGAGTAGGGACAGGACCTGCACCTCTGGTAGAGAGCTGTGAAGGAGGAAAAGTTTCCACACACTAGGAAGCCCCTTCACTGGTGGAGACAGGGGTGGCGGGGGGAAGCTTCAGAGCTATGGAGGAGAGTGCAGCAACAGGGGCGCAGAGGGCAAAGCAGAGAGATCCCTGCACAGAGAATCAGTGCCAAGAGGCTTGTCTGCTCACCCGCCGGGGTGGGTGGGGGCTGGGAGCTGAGGCTTGGGCTTTGGAAGTCAGATACCAGGGAGAGCACTGGGGTTGGCTGCGTGAAGACTGCCTGAAGGGGGCTAGTGTGCCACAGCTAGCTGGGAGGGAGTCTGGGAAAAGGTCTGGAAGTGCCTAAGAGCAAGAGGCCATTGTCTTGGGGTGTGCGAGGAGAGGGGATTCCTTCCCCTCCTGCCCACAAAGGCAGAGCACTACCTAAACGAGCTCCAGAGACAGGCGCAAGCCATGGCTATCAGCTCAGACACCAGAGACGAGCATGAAACACTAAGGCTGCTGCTGCAGCCACCAAGAATCCTGTGTGCAAGCACAGGTCACTATCCACACCTCCCCTCCCGGGAGCCTGTGCAACACACCACTGCCAGGGACCTGTGATCCAGGGCCAACTTCCCCGGGAGAACACACAGCACGTCTCAGGCTGTTGCAACATCACGCTGGCCTCTGCTACCGCAGGCTTACCCTGCATTTTTATTATAACTACCGTACCCCTCCCCCCCCACAACATGAGTGAGCCAGAGCCCCCTAATCAGCCACTCTTTTAACCCCATCCTCCCTGGGCAAGGACAGATGCCAGAGGGCAACCTACACACAGAGGGGGCGGCAAAACCAAAGCTGAATCCCAGGAGCTGTGAGAACAAAGAGAAAGGGGAATCTCTCTGTGCAGCCTCAGGAGCAGCGGCTTAAATCTCCAATCACCGTGATGTACCCTGTATCTGTGGAATATCTGAATAGACAACAAATCACCCAAAATTGAGGTGGCGGACTTTGGGAGCAACTGTAGACTTGGGGGTCTGTTGTCTACGACTGATTTGTTTCTGATTTTTATGTTTAACTTAGTATAGTTTTTAATGCTTGTTATCATTGGTGGATTTGATTATTGGTTTGGTTGCTCTCTTCTTTTTAAAAAATTATTTATTTATTTATATTTTTTTATTTTAATTTTTTTTTTCTTTCTTTTTGTCTCCCTTTCCTTCTGAGCTGTGTGGATGACAGGCTCTTGGTGCTCCAGCCAGGCGTCAGGGCTGTGCCTCTGAGGTGGGAGTGCCGAGTTCAGGACATTGGACCACCAGAGACTTCCTGGCCCCACATAATATCAATCAGCAAGAGGTCTCCCAGAGATCTCCGTCTCAATGCTGAGATGCAGCTCCACCCAACAGCCAGCAAGCTCCACTGCTGGATGCACCATGCCAATCAACTAGCAAGACAGGAACACAACCCCACCCATTAGCAGAGAAGCTGCCTAAAATCATACTAAGTTCACAGACACCCAAAAACACACCACCAGATGTAGTCCTGCACACCAGAAAGACAAGATCCAGCCTCATCCACCAGAACACAGGCACCAGTACCCTCCACCAGGAAGCCTACACAACACACTGAACCAACCTTACCCACTGTGGGCAGACACCAAAAACAACGGGAACTATGAACATGCAGCCTGTGAAAAGCAGAGCCCAAACACAGTAAGTTAAACAAAATGAGAATAAGAGAAATATGCAGCAGGTGAAGGAGCAAGGTAAAAACCCACAAGACCAAACAAATGAAGAGGAAATAGGCAGTCTACTTGGAAAGGAATTCAGAGTAATGATACTAAAGATGATGCAAAATCTTGGAAACAGAATGGAGAAAATACAAGAAAATTTTAACAAGGAACTAGAACTAAAGAGCAAACAAACAATGATGAACAAAGCAAAAAATGAAATTAAAAATTCTCTAGAAGGAATCAATAGCAGAATAACTGAGGCAGAAGAACGGATAAGTGACCTGGAAGATAAAATAGTGGAAATAACTACTGCAGAGCAGAATAAAGAAAAAAGAATGAAAAGAGCTGAGGACAGTCTCAGAGACCCCTGGGACAATATTAAATGCACCAAAATTCAAATTATAGGGGTCCGAGAAGAAGATAAGAAAAAGAAAAGGTCTGAGAAAATATTTGAAGAGATTATAGTTGAGAACTTCCCTAACATGGAAAAGGAAATAGTCAATCAAGTCCAGGAAGCACAGAGAGTTCCATACAGGATAAACCAAGGAGAAACCCTCCAAGACACATATTAATTACACTATCAAAAATTCAATACAAAGAAAAAATATTGAAAGCAGCAAGGGAAAAGCAACAAATAACATACAAGGGAATCCCCATAGGTTATCAGCTGATCTTTCAGCAGAAACTCTGCAAGCCAGAAGGGAGTGGCAGGACATATTTAAAGTGATGAAAGGGAAAATCCTACAAACAAGATTACTTTACCCAGCAAGGATCTCATTCAGATTTGACGGAGAAATTAAAACCTTTACAGACAAGCAAAAGTTAAGAGAATTCAGCACCAAAAAACTAGCTCCACAACAAATGCTAAGGGAACTTCTCTTGGCAGGAAACACAAGAGAAGGAAAAGACCTACAATAACAAACCCAAAACAATTAAGAAAATGGTAATAGGATCATACGTATCGATAATTGCCTTGGGCTTCCCTGGTGGTGCAGTGGTTGAGAATCTTCCTGCCAATGCAAGGGACACGGGTTTGAGCCCTGGTCTGGGAAGATCCCACATGCCATGGAGCAACTAGGCCCATGAGCCACAACTACTGAGCCTGAGTGTCTGGAGCTTGTGCTCTGCAACAAGAGAGGCCGCAACAGTGAGAGGCCTGTGCACTGCGATGAAGAGTGGCCCCCACTCGCTGCAACTAGAGAAAGCCCACACACAGAAACAAAGACCCAACACAGCCAAAAATAAATAAATAAATAAAAATTTTAAAAAATATATAAAATTAATAATTGCCTTAAATGTGAATGTATTAAATGCTCCAACCAAAAGACACAGGCTTGCTGAATGGATACAAAAACAAGACCCATATATATGCTGTCTACAAGAGACCAACTTCAGACCTAGGGACACATACAGACTGAAAATGAAGGGATGGGAAAAGATATTCCATGCAACTGGAAATCAAAAGAAAGCTGGAATAGCAATACTCATATCAGATAAAATAGACTTTAAAATAAATAATGTGACAAGAGACAAGGAAGGACACTACATAACGATCAAGGAATCAATCCAAGAAAAAGATGTAACAATTATAAATATATATGCACCCAACATAGGAGCACTTCAATACATAAGGCAAATGCTAACAGCTATAAAAAAGGAAATCGGCTGTAACACAATAATAGTGGGGACTTTAATGCCTCACTTACAGCAATGGACAGATCATCCAGACAGAAAATTAATAAGGAAACACAAGCTGTAAATGACACAATAGACCAGATAGATTTAATTGACATTTACAGGACATTGCATCCGAAAACTGCAGATTACCCTTTCTTCTCAAGTGCACATGGAACAATCTCCAGGATAGATCATATCATGGGTCACATATCAACACTTGGTAATTTAAGAAAATTGAAATCTTATCAACTATCTTTTCCAATGCTATGAGACTAGATATCAATTACAGGAAAAAAAACTGTAAAATATAAAAACACATGGAGGCTAAACAATACACTATTAAATAACCAAGAGATTACTGAAGAAATCAAAGAGGAAATCAAAATATACCTAGAAACAAATGACAATGAAAACATGATGACCCAAAACCTATGGGATGCAGCAAAAACGGTTCTAAGAGGGAAGTTTATAGCAATAAATTCCTACCTCAAGAAAGAAGAAACATCTCAAATAAACAACCTAAGGTTACACCTAAAGCAATTAGAGAAAGAAGAACAAAAAAAAAACTCCAAAGTTAGCAGAAGGAAAGAAATCATAAAGATCAGATCAGAAATAAATGAAAAAGAAATGAAGAAAACGATAGCAAAGATCAACAAAACTGAAAGCTGGTTCTTTGAGAAGATAAAAAAAATTGATAAACCAGCAGCCAGGCTCATCAAGAAAAAAAGGGAAAAGACTCAAATCAACAGAATTAGAAATGAAAGAGGAAGAGTAACAACTGACAGTGCAGAAATACAAAGGATCATGAGAGATTATTACAAGCAACTATATGCCAATAAAATGGACAACCTGGAAGCATGGACAATTTCTTAGAAAAGCACAGCCTTATGAGACTGAACCAGGAAGAAATAGAAAATATAAACAGATCAATCACAAGCACTGAAATTGAAACTGTGATTAAAAATCTTCCAACAAACAGAAGCCCAGGACCAGATGGCTTCACAGGCAAATTCTATCAAACATTTACAGAAGAGCTAACACCGATCCTTCTCAAACTCTTCCAAAATATAGCAGAGGGAGGAAAACTCCCAAACTCATTCTGCAAGGCCACCATCACCCTGATACCAAAACCAGACAAAGATGTTACAAAAAAAGAAAACTACAAACCAATATCACTGATGAACATAGATGCAAAACTCCTCAACAAAATACTAGCAAACAGAATCCAACAGCACATTAAAAGGATCATACATCATGATCAAGTGGGGTTTTTCCTAGTAATGCAAGGATTCTTCAATATATGCAAACCAATCAATGTGATACACCATATTAACAAATTGAAGTATAAAAAACACATGATCATCTCAGTAGATGCAGAAAAAGCTTTCAAAGAAATTCAACACCAATTTATGATAAAAACTTTCCAGAAAGTAGGTGTAGAGGGAACTTATCTCAACATAATAAAGGCCATATATGGCAAACCCACAGCCAAAATCATTCTCAATAGTGAAAATATGACAGCCTTTCCTCTAAGATCAGAAACAAGACAAGGTTGCCCAATCTCACTGCTATTATTCAACATAGTTTTGGAAGTTTTAGCCACAGCAATCAGAGAAGAAAAAGAAATAAAAGGAATCCAAATTGGAAAAGAGGATGTAAAACTGTCACTGTTTGCAGATGACATGATACTATACATAGAGAATTCTAGAGATGCTACCACAAAACTCCTAGAGCTAATCAATGAATTTGGTGAAGTAGCAGGATACAAAATTAATGCACAGAAATCTCTTGCATTCCTATACACTAATGATGAAAAATCTGAAAAGAAATTAAGGAAACACTCCCATTTACCACTGCAACAAAAAGAATAAAATACCTAGGAATAAACCTACCTAAGGAGACAAAATACCTGTATGCAGAAAACTATAAGACACTGATGAAAGAAATTAAAGATGATACAAACAGATGGAGAGATATACCATGTTCTTGGATTGGAAGAATCAACATTGTGAAAATGACTCTTCTACCCAAAGCAATCTACAGATTTAATGCAATCCCTATCAAATCACCAATGGCATTTTTCAGAGAACTAGAACAAAAAAATTCACAATTTGTATGGAAACACAAAAGACCCCAAATAGCCAAAGCAATGTTGAGAAAGAAAAACAGAGCTGGAGGAATCAGGCTCCCCGACTTCAGACTATACTACAAAGCTACAGTAATCAAGACAGTATGGTCCTGGCACAAAAATAGAAATATAGATAAGTGAAACATGATAGAAAGCCCAGAGATAAACCTGTGCACATATGGCCACATTATCTTTGATAAAGGAGGCAAGAATATACAATGGAGAAAATACAGCTTCTTCAATAAACTGTGATGGGCAAACTGGACAGCTACATGTAAAAGAATGAAATTAGAACACTCCCTAAGACTGTATACAAAAATAAACTCAAAATGGATTAAAGAACTAAATGTAAGGCCAGACACTTTAAAACTCTTAGAGGAAAACATAGGCAGAACACTCTATGACATAAATCACAGCAAGATCCTTTTTAACCCACCTCCTAGAGAAATGGAAATAAAAACGAAAATAAGCAGATGGGACCTAATGAAATTTAAAAGCTTTTGCACTGCAAAGTAGACCATAAACAAGAAGAAAAGACAATCCTCAGAATGGGAGAAAATATTTGTAAATGAAGCAACTGACAAAGGATTAATCTCCAAAACATACAAGCTGCTCTTGCAGCTCAATATCAAAAAAACAAACAACCCAATCCAAAACTTGGCAGAAAACCTAAATAGATATTTCTCCTAAGGAGATATACAGATTGCCAACAAACACATGAAAGGATGCTCAACATCATTAATCCTTAGAGAAATACAAATCAAAACTGCAGTGAGGTTTCACCTCACACTGGTTAGAATGGCCCTCATCAAAAAATCTACAAACAGTAAATGCTGGAGAGGGTGTGGAGAAAAGGGAACCCTCTTGCACTGTTGGTGGGAATGTAAATTGATATAGCCACTATGGAGAACACTATGGAGTTTCCTTAAAAAAATAAAAGTAGAACTACCATATCATCCAGCAATCCCAATCTCGGCATATACCCTGAGAAAACCATAATTCAAAAAGAGACAGGTACCACAATGTTCATTGCAGCACTATTTATAATAGCCAGGACATGGAAGCAACCTAAGTGTCCATTGACAGATGAATGGTTAAAGAAGATATGGCACGTATATACAATGGAATATTACTCAGCCATAAGACGAAATGAAACTGAACTATTTGTAGTGAGGTGGATGGACCTAGATTCTGTCATACGGAGTGAAGTATGTCAGAAAGAGAAAAACAAATACCATATGCTAACACAAGTATATGGAATCTAAAAATAAAAAAAAGATTCCGATGAACCTAGGGGTAGGACAGGAATAAAGATGCAGACGTAGAGAATGGACTTGAAGACATGGGGAGGGGGAAGGGTAAGCTGTGACTAAGTGAGAGAGTAGCATTGACATATATGCGCTACCAAATGTAAAATAGGTAGCTAATGGGAAGCAGCTGCCTAGCACAGGGAGATCAGCTCCATGCTTTGTGACCACCTAGAGGGGTGGGATAGGGAGGGTGGGAGGGAGACCCAAGAGGGAGGGGTTATGGGGATATATGTATACATATAGCTGATTCACTTTGTTATACAGCAGAAACTAACACAACATTGTAAAACAATTATACTCCAATATAGATGTTAAAAAAATAAAAATAAAATGAGAGTTGAAGAACCAGTTGAATTTGCCATAAGGAAGGGTCTAGGAGGAAAGGCTCCAAGGTAGTAATGGATCTGGTTTGTTTAAAGAACTAAGAGAAGGGAATTGAACCTAAAATTCTGCTTCAAGTTGCTTATTGTGAAAAAAGAGGAAATGAAGTATTTCTCATAAACATTGGCAGCCCCAAGCAGTGTGTGATCCATTCTATTTCAGGCTGTTGGTCCTGGAGGAGGATAGAGAGCTACATCCTGGCAGTCCACAGGTGAAAACAATGCACATTTGAGGGCCGGGGAATGTGGGAGTACATTTTGGGCTTAGGAAGTGTGGAAGAGGAGCACTGGGTAACAAAGCAAAGGATATATGGAACAGACTGGTGATTCAGAAGCTTAGATTAGGAGTAGGGGAGATGGAGGATGCGGAGAGTGATAAAACTGAGGAGACAAGCAGTACAAATTTTTTAGGCCATACTATAGAGTTTGTAGGTTTTCCATAGGCAATGGAAGACCTTTGCATTGCACCTGGACAAGCTCTGTTCTGCCTCTGATACACTGACACGATTATGTCCCTTCACTTGTTTCCACAAAGAACCCATTTCAAAAAGCTTTTCATGGGATTTATAGACTTACTGAATGCCTTGTCTCTGATATGGTGACCATGAGGAATGTTCAAATCTAATTGTAATGAGTTTCCCATGACAACATTGTGCTGCTTTCCCAAATCTGAGGTGAACTTTTCAGACTCTGCTCACTGGTACTATTTTGTTATGTTCTTGGACCCTTTGGTTAGGTAACCTTAAGACATTCACAGCAGTGGAAAATGAAAGATGTCCTCAATTCCCTGTCTGGCCAAAATTGAGGACATTTGACAGGACTATGAAAGCTTTTTTTTTGAGAAATGAGATGCTTTTTGCTTTCTACTCTTTCCCCTTCAGCTCAAATTAGAATTAATCCTCTACTAATTGGGCTTTTATTCCCTTTTCATTTCTATTTCCTGATGTTTTATTAGAAAAGAACTTCAAAGCCAATGAGAAACTGGACCCAAATTTCGAGGCATTATTTTTTATCTCTCCTACTCCTTAGTCTTACTCCAGACCCTCTGGCATCCTGACTCTTAAATTCTAAGAAACTGTAGACTCATTTGAGAAGATTGCTTCTCAAATTCTTCATCATACTTCTGCACCAAAACTGAGGAGTAAAAATGGTGAGCAACCAACTTCTTTCTGATTCTCTACCTGACCATGTGATACATTCCCAAGTCCTTCAGCCAGTAGCCATTTCCCATGCTTCGGCGACCCTGAGGAAACACTGCCTCTTTGATCCTGTGCGCCTTCTTCTTTCCTCACCCACACATCAAGGGAAAGTTGTGTACAGGGCAAGCCTTTGATCGAATATATGCATAGAACTTCTTAGCAACCATGGCTTAAAAAGACACACTTTTTTGAGGGAAATGTTCTATACATAGTCTCAGAAACTAAAATGCTATTACTTTTTGAACAATTCCACGTGAATTACACATGAGAGGCAGAGAAAATTATATTCACCATAATTTCTTCCAGGAAGAACACCGAATTTGTTCTGAAGTAACTCTTTTATAACCCCACTTGGGACTTGGGTACACCCTCCAAAGTTCAGCCCCCAAAGAGATTCCCTCACATGTAGAGTATTACTTATCCAGAGGTAAGGAGTAAAAACTTTTGTTGTCACAGGAAAGCGGTAAAAACAAGGAAAAGGGAGGGGAAAAGGGCTAGAGTGGATAAAATAGGCCATTGTGTGGTGTGAGCTCTTTCTGTATCTGTAATCATTAGTAAAAAATATTTTTATTTTATTTTTTATTTCTTTGTTGAGAGAAGACGTTCTGAAGAGGTAGACTCCTACATCCAGAGAGTCTGGATTCGAATAGTCACAGCCATGAGATAATAGGTACACAATACATAAGTTGTGTGTTCCGTTTTGAAAATGGACTATTTGGGAAGATTGAGAAATGTATTAAATTTTAAAACATATTATGCACAATTATTTAGGGGCTATCTTGCAGTAGACAAACCTAGATTTAAATCTAGACTCTACTTCTTGCCAGTTATAGATCTTTTTGTACTTCCGTTTGTGGGATTTTAAATAGATAGCAAATGTAGAATACTTCCCAGGTAAATATTCAATAAATAATACCTGTGATGATGATAATGATGATGACAATCATGAACATCATGCCTACCCCAGCACCTGACAGGTTGTAGGCTCTCAAATTACAACCACACACTAGCATAATAATTATTAGCATTAGTGGAGCATAGTATTATTTAAATTTTAAGCAAGTGTTTGTATGCTGATATATGTTCATACAAAAATAAAAAATAAAAAGTGAGTAAAAGTATGAATGAACAAAGATATGTTTTTCCATATCATTAAATGAGCAAACTTAATGGTATTAGAAATGAAACTCACATTAGAAACAGGGGCCATAATCACAGCACTCGGTCCATTTCCAGAAAGACATATTGGAGTCATTAGGAAACTGAGATCAGAAGAAAATGTGACCTATAAACTACTTCTCCTAAAATAGCTTTATTTATTTATAATGAACATTGACATGAATGTTCTGTTAAACACAAGCTTGGACAATTACCAAAAAATCAGGGTATGCTAATTTGATGACTCTAGGACACTACAGGTAAACCTTCCACAGGGACTTTTGCCCCTCCAGAAGTATAAATGTGGATTGTTCTATAGATTAGCATAAATATAGAACTTCGAGAGTCTTCAGGGATGTATTTTTATAAAATATCAATACAGAGGAAAAATTTTGCTACTTAAAGAATACTTCATCTCAGGCTCTATACATCAAGAAATCTACAGTTAACAGAGTGAATAATAAAGGCAAATGAAGCAGTTTACTACAAGTAGCAGTCCACCTATAAATACCACTTACGACAGACACTATCTCATCTTTGCAAGATGTACTTTTTGTCAAGATCTTAACTGGCCACTGAGATTGTCAAAGAAGTAAATGTCTTAAATATTTCACCATTAAGGTGAATGTTCAGTGCTGTTAGTTCTAACAACACGGGACAATGGCCAGGTATGGCAGGTCAGCAACATCCAGCATTAACCTGCTCGAGATGAGCTTAATAAGGTATTCTTCCCCCTCCTTCGTTTTCCCCTTAGCTGAGGCCATCTTTTAGCTATTTATTAAGACACTGATTAAGATGCTATGCAGTACTTCCTTCATCATTACTGATGTAATATTATATATTTTCTTTATTTTCCTTCCATTCTTAGATGTGTCCTTCAGAAATATAAATTCATCATATTTTAGTTGTAAATAATTAGGTCTAACTGTGAAAATAAAGTTGAAAATTCTTATTTTCTTGACAAATGCAGTTTCTAGTATATTCAAATTTCTACTGTATCTTTTTTTGTTGTTTTTGCTATATTCTAGCTTTCTTCTCTATTTTTGTTTGAAAATTTTAACACAGAATTTCATGCCAGAAAAATTTTTTTTTCTTCTGAAAGCTGGAAGAAATCATTTCAAGTTTCAAGACTGTGAAAATTGACTGTGCCTGACTTTTTCCAAAATGACTCGTAATGCTTTTTGCCAGGCAGATTCTAGGACTAGTTAGTTTATGATCAAAACTTACAGATGGTACTTACAGAAGACTAGCCAGTAGGGCATTTTTCAAGAATGTCAAGATCAAAAACTATAATTAAAGGTTATTTTTGGAAAATCCAGCATCCCCATCACTACTAACTCCACAGGGGAAAAAAAAAGAATAAGAAGCAAAAATGATTTTGTGACAAAGTAATTGCTGACAAAAATATTGTAACCCAATGTGTCATTTGAAAACAATTGAATTCTGGTCTTTTCATTGCGGAAGCTTAGCTTTCAAAGTAATGGTTAGTGTTATAGTGTATAATGCTGACTTTTCCTTAAGATCATAGGTTATTTCACAGCTGTCATAGTTACATAGCCGTCTTCCCTGTCACCAGTTCCTGTATCTCGTCCTTGCTGGTTGATATCTTTATGCCCAAACCCTTATAACATTCAATCACCACAAGGTCGAGGTCACATGATGGCAAGCCAGTGATGAAATTTTTACCTTCTAACAATGTACAAGTGAAAATTTTATGCACTGAGGCAAAA